>NC_081554.1:17580359-17830359 GCF_963082655.1 Stomoxys calcitrans | reverse complement strand
ATGGTTTAATGAAAAACGTTGGGAATTTGAAGAATTTGAATTTATACACAAGGGTTCTTAATAAAAAAATATTCTTCTTTTTATACCCACCATCATAGGATGGTGGGTAACTAATCTAGTCATTCCTTTTGTATGCATGTAGGGTATGTATATCATTCTAAGACAATCTAGGTATGTCCGTCCGTCCATCTATCCGTCTGTTGAAATCACGATAGCGGTCGATCGAATGAAGATATCAGCTCGAAATTTTGCACAGATACTTTTTTTCGTGTAGATTGTTGGGGAGTGTAAAAGGGCAATGTCTGTTCAGATTTGTATACAGCTTCCATATAAACTAATTCCCCGTCTTGAGCCCCCGGAAATCGAAATTGTTGTCTGATTTGTTTGATATTTTGTAGGTTGTGTTCTGTTACGACTTCGTGCCAACTATGGTCCGAATCAGTCTATAATTTGATATAAAAGAAGCTAAAATTTGTAGCTAAACTGCCAGAAATTTTGTGAGTAAAGTATAGATGTGCCATTGAACTCTTCTATTCTATTCGTATAAATGGGTCCATAATAAACGAAACAATAGAAGAAAAGTTCTTAAAAAATGCACAGCAGGGACAGGAGCAGATTCCCCGCTTTTCCCCATAAATGTAAACATTTATGCAGCATTAAAGCTTCTGAACATCAACTATGTGAAAGTCGTCCAATAATGACTACCTTCAAGTTTTCAAAGGGACAATGAATCAATGGCAAGGGCATTTGTGACCAGTGTTGCCGTTTTTGGTAGGTTCCTACCAAAATTGGTAGGTTTTTATTCTCTTCATAGGTTGGTAGGCCGAACCCAATTTTTAGGGTAGGTTTTTCCAACATATAAATACCAAGTTCATTACCAAAACAAGTAAAAAGGCGTTGAGTTCGGCCGAGCCGAACTTTGGATACCCACCATCTCGGGTATATACGTAAACCACGGATGTCGAGAAGCCTAACATAAATGCATAAATGCATTTATGGTGCCAAGACTTTAAATCGAGATATCGATCTATATGGCAGCTATCCAAATCTGGACCGATTTGGGCCACGTTGAAAAATTATTTCGAAAGTCCTTACACAACTCATTGTCCCAAATTTCGGCGACATCGGACAATAAATGCGTCTTTTATGGCCTCAAAACCTTATATCGAAAAATCGGTCTATATGGCAGCTATATTCAAATTTGGCCCGATCTGTGCCATATTGCCAAAGTATGTCGAGAGGCTTAACTTAACTCACTGTCCCAAATTTCGGCGTCATTGGACAATAAATGCGTCTTTTATGGGCCCAAAACCTTAAATCAACAAATCTGTCTATATGGCAGCTATATCTAAATCTGCACCGATCTGTGCCTTATTGCAGAAGTATGTCGAGAGGCTTAACTTAACTCACTGTCCCAAATTTCGGTGACATTGGGCAATAAATGCGCCTTTTATGGGCCCAAAGCCTTAAATCTAAAGATCGGTCTATATGGCAGCTATATGCAAATCTGCACCGATCTGGCCCAAATTGAAGAAGGATGTCGAGGGTCCTAACACAATTCACTGTCCCAAATTTTAGCAAAATCGGATAATAAATGTGGCTTTTATGGGCCTATGACCCTAAATCGGCGGATCTGTCTATGTGACAGCTATATCTAAATCTGGACCGATCTAGACCAAATTGAAGAAGGATGTCGAAGAGCCTAACACAACTCACTGTCCCAAATGTCAACAAAATCGGACAATAAGTGTGGTTTTTATGGGCCTAAGACCCTAAATCGCTGGATCGGTCTATATGGGGGCTACATCAAGATATAGTCCGATATAGCACATCTTCGAACTTAACCTGCTTATGGACAAAAAAAAAGAATCTATGCAAAGTTTCAGCTCAATATCTCTATTTTTAAAGACTGTAGCGTGATTTCAGCAGACAGACGGACGGACATGGCTAGATCGTCTTAGATTTTTACGCTGATCAAGAATATATTGGGTTGCCCAAAAAGTAATTGCGGATTTTTTAAAAGAAAGTAAATGCATTTTTAATAAAACTTTCAATGAACTTTAATCAAATATACTTTTTTTACACTTTTTTTCTAAAGCAAGCTAAAAGTAATAGCTGATAACTGACAGAAGAAAGAATGCAATTACAGAGTCACAAGCTGTGAAAAAATTTGTCAACGCCGACTATCGAAAAATCCGCAATTACATTTTGGGCAACCCAATATATACTTTATAGGGTCAGAAATGGATATATCAATGTGTTGAAAACGGAATGACAAAATGAATATACCCCCATCCTTCGGTGGTGGGTATAAAAATCGCCGGTGATGACTAAAAACGAATTAACTTCGTGTTGTTGCTGGACCTTTAGCTGCGCTATCTCTTCCTGCAATCTCTTTGTTCCAGAACTTGTGTCGTAGACCAAACTTATACCTCTAAGGTAGCTTTTGATTATTCTTAAAAGGTACCCTGATATTTTTAACTTCCCTCGTAGGCTGTCTATCGCGACTTTCCACCTTAGACTATTAAAATCGTTTTTAACATTAAAAGCGGTCTTAGAAACTCATCAAGTCATAACAGAACACGACATGCAAAATTTCAGCCAAACCGGACAAAAACTGCGGCTTGTTAGGGCTCAAGAAGTCAAATCGGGATATATTGGGTTGCCCAAAAAGTAATTGCGGATTTTTTAAAAGAAAGTAAATGCATTTTTAATAAAACTTTGAATGAACTTTAATCAAATATACTTTTTTTACACTTTTTTTCTAAAGCAAGCTAAAAGTAACAGCTGATAACTGAAAGAAGAAAGAATGCAATTACAGAGTCACAAGCTGTGAAAAAATTTGTCAACGCCGACTATATGAAAAATCCGCAATTACTTTTTGGGCAACCCAATATATACTTTATGGGGTCTTAGACGAGTATTTCGAGGTGTTACAATCGGAATGACTAGATTAGTATACCTCCATCTGATGGTTATGGGTATACAAAATGATCTTTCAATGAAGAGATATATAATTCACAATAGAGGGATTTCGAACGGTTTTACTCGTTCAAATATGTGGTAATTGGCTCCAGATCTGTGCTGTCCTCTAGCTATGATTAATACATGTTACACTAACCTCCAAAAATCTTTCTCGTAGTAATGGGTCCGATGTGGAACAGACACCATGGGATGATTCAGGGTTTTTAGCAACTCCCTTAGAACCTGACAGACACATAGTGATAGACTTTTTTCCATCCCTGTCGGCTAAAAAACATCCACATCCACATTTTTTCTATCAGAGCACCCTCCAACAGTGGCAAAGTTGTCAACCGGACATATAAATTGTATGCCTGTATAAGTTCCATCATTTCTGTTACTCATACGCCACATGATCTAGGCAAACATATGAGGTGTTTTATTTGTATTTTCGAATTAACAAAACCACAATAACCGCAACATCTAATTAAACATTTAAACAAAACCGTTAAACGACTTTAAAACTGTTAGAATGACAAATTCATTAGTGTGAAGAAACAAACCGACATACAACACCATCATTATCGTTAATGTAAGAGTCCATGCAAAGAAATTGTTATAAATTAATAATGACGTTATATGACGCCTTTTTTTGTATTGTATTAATGGCTGTTGTTGATTTGATGACTGTTTTGTTGATATAGCGATTTTCCAGCAATCAATCATAAAATGGAATTCTGCCAACATTTAAGAGGAATAGATATGATTAGAGGAATATGGGGAAAAAATGAAACACTGGAAACAAGTGTCAACCAAAGTCTAGTGGCAATTAAATGTTCACTCACTCGCTGGCTGTAAAGAAATTCCCATTAACAATGAATGATTAAGAAATGCTCTTAAGCTGGAATTTAATATCCAGCTGATTTATAAGTTACATATTTTTACATCTGTCTATCTGGCTGTCTGTCTGTCTGATTACCTGATAGCCTGTTTGTAATGTATTAACTTCCATTGGTGGCATCTGTTAGTGGCTTGCAGGGTAGAGTAGATCATTGCATCGTTAATAGATTCTAAATAGTTGTGACGCTGCCACTGAAATGCCTTTGAATAAAACATAAGCGGCCCCCCTTGAATGACTATGCATAAATGATTAATAATTCGATTTGGGAAATTAAACTTGAACCAATTCCAAATTGTTTTTGTTTTAGAAATTCCACAGGAATGGGGAATTTTGTAGGAATTTTTGCACTTCCTTGATGGCTTCAAGATATAATGGATTGTGTCAAATTTTTATTTATAGATAGACAGTTGTTGACATGTAGTTTGAGGGCAAGTTAAAAAGATTTCAAAACGATTCAATTGAATTGAATTGTTTGAAACAAAGATAAAGCTCTGATTTGATTAAAGCAAGGCACACAGAATAAATTCAAAGCTTGGGCAATACACAGTGATGCAAATGGCTAAAATAGTGGAAATGAGTCTACAAATATAGTTCTATTTGTCTAAACAGTAAAATAGCCCTACGGGAAATGTCCTAAATTGGAAAATGAGTTACCTGTCACAGGACATATCTCTTAATTATGTTTTAAAAAGTCGCTTAATTATTTTTAAAAATTGCTTGTCCGTTAAATATATTTGCTTACTAATCTATCTATCTTCCTTACAAATACTTATCAAAATCAGGAACGATCTGGGCCAAATCAAACAAGGATGTCGAGGGGCCTTACATAACTTACTGTCCCAAATTTCAGAGAAATCGGAAAATAAAAACGCCTTTTATGAGCTCAAGACCTTAAGTAGAGAGATCGGTATATATATATGGCAGCTACATTCCAGTCTGGACCGATCTGGGCCGTATTGAACTGGGCTAGCGAGTGGCCTAACACAACTCACCGTTCCAAATTTCAGCGAAATCGGATAATAAATATGGCCTAAATGGACCTAGAACCTTAAATCGATAGATCGGTGTAAATGGGGTCTACATCAAGATATACTCCGATATAGGCCATCTTCGAACTTAACCTGCCTATGACGTTTGACGAAAAACGGATTGTTTGCAAATTTTTAGCTTAATATTTTCATTTTTAAAGACTGTAGCATGATTTCAATAGACAGACGGGTATGGGTTGATCGTCTTAGATTTTAACGGCGATCAAAAATATATTTGCATTATAGGGTCACAAATGGATATTTCAATGTGTTGTAAAGGGAATGGAACGTACCCTATTCCTTCGATGGTTGGTATAAAAATGAATTTGTGTATATTTGTTTGTTTGTTCCGTATAGACTCAAAAACGGTTAAACACGATGTGCTTGAAATTTTCACAGATCGTTAATCCGGAGGGAGCAATAGCCTATATAATAGCCTATATAACGAAACGGAGCCTCCCGCATACCCTAAAAGCACCACCAAAAATTAAAGGTGAACTGTAAGGTATTCGAGAGAAGATTACGAAAATACTCTGGAAGGAGCAATAGGCTCCTTCCAGTTTACTGTCCGTAAAGGTGTTCACAATCGATGTCATCGCGTTGGTCTTTAAGCGCATTTCGTGATCGCACGGATTTCCGTCTGCGAGACCGTATTATGGTTAGGCAGTTGAAAACAGATCTCAGCATCTCAATGTAGAACCCCAGGCCCACTTTGTCCTACAGTGTTTGTCTGTGTTGCATTGAGTTTTGTCAATCCAAGTCTGAGACTCTGGCAACAGTGTCTCGCACTGGACCTCAAGTGTCATCTCAGGTATACGATCGAAAATCTCTTCTATTTCATCCAGGTTTCCTAAAAAATTTGGAGTCAAATAACCTGCGGGGAAGCCCCACCCTAATACCCATCCAAACGGACATCTTTACTGATTGGGAAAATATGGGTATTAAATGAAAGGTTTTTGAGAGTAGAGTACAACCTGATATAAAAACTTGACACAAAGTGGAGGGTATCAAATGAATGATAATTGGAAGTAGAGTATGAATCTGGAACAACCATTTGGTCAAAGGTATCTACGGGACCTTCCGAATCCTAAAACACCCCAAAACAGGCGTTCATCCCAACATCACAAAATGGATATCAAATAAAAGGTCTTAGGGAGTAGACTAGGAATTTGGTATAGAAATTTCGAACAATTAATCTGGGGACCGCCCACTCACTAAATACCCTTCAAAACGACATGCAGGCCATTCGGGACAGTATGGAATTTAAAGGGTCTGTAACAGTAGATTAGGAATCTGATATCAATATAAGGATCCAAGTATCTGAGACATGGCCAGCCCTTCAACAGGAAATATAGATCACGACAATAGGGACTCAAATAAAAGTTCAGTGGAGTAATCATTTGTTATTATCATTTGGGTCCAAGTGTCGGGGGACCGACCTCCTCCTCTCAATAAAATCAACACCAAATTTTCATGTTGACGCACCGGGACAATATTGTACACAAATGAAAGAACATGTGTCTGGGAGCCACCCACAAAAAAAGCAAAAGGGAAAGGAGTATTAAAGCAGAAAACGCATGATGGCCGTTCGGGACAGAGTTGTACACCTAAGAAAAGTCTTTGTATTAGAGTAAAATTTTTGCCCTCAAAATTGGGTTGACATAAGAACGATCTGGGGATCTTTGAAAGTGTTGTATCCCATGTGGTAGCTTTGTAATAGGATTTGAAAGTAGATTACCAATGCCTTACCTCCAAAATTCTCAAAGAAAAATTCATTTTATAAAGGACATTTTAGGGTGTAGCAATGTGCACTGGTCCAGCTGGCCTTATACATAAAAATCAATTTTGCTTGTAGGTTTATTCTGTATAGACTCAAAAACGGCTACACCCATTTTCTTGAAATTTTCACAGATGGTGAAGAATGGTCGCGTGGTGAAAATAGAGTGCTTCATTTTTTGATATCTGAAATCCTTGCCCCAAAAATAACATCTCTCGGAGATGGGTGAAGGGATTTAAGCGAATTTTTTTTTTGCACTCTTTTTGGGCTATGTGCCTCATAGTTGAGGGGTTAATTGGGTTGCCAACTCAACCTCTCAATATACAACCGAACGGGAAGTGCTTGGGAGTAGAGATTTAATTACATATCCACATTAAGGGCGTAACATGGGAGGGGCCGTCCAACTCCCAGAACACACCCAACTAGGGCTTATTTAAAGACCATGGCAGTATAGAGCTCAAATAAAAGATATTAGAGTGTGAAAGAAGGCACAGCGGAGCGGGTCCTGTCCCACTTGTCTTTAATACAAGGTAAGCTTTACAACTTTTATCTGCATAACCTTCTGAAGCACATGTGTATAGGAAATTCTAACCAATTTTCATTAACGAAGAACTAGCCTGGTACTAAATACAATACGTTTATATGACGTCTACCATCGTTTACCATTTCAGTTGAGTAGATTAAAGTTTGAAAGTTGAGTATGTTAGTTTTAAAATATTAAAATTTATTTTAGATTATTAAAATCCTTTCTTAACAAAACTAACATCTCTCGGCAATTCGTTCTAGCTCGCCATTCAGAAGCCAACTTTGGCTCTCAATAAAAATTCCAACATGCATATATGACCGTTATCTCCTCCAGGGAACAATGGCTTCCTTGATTACCTGTAATAGCTGAAAAATATTCGAATTGCCATTCAAATAAATTATAAAGTCAAGCTAATGGATTGCCTGGCACTTGGTTTGATATAGAGGCGCCAATTTTCCAGCGGGTGTTAACAAATGTTTGCTTCCAACGACAGATACGTTTTTCTAATGCTTTTGCTTTCGGGCGTCTGCAGCCAACCATCAGTTGCCCCATTCTAAGGCCATTGTGGGAGTGGCCCCACCAAAGTCATGTTACAGTAGTCTCAGTTAAAGCTCCAATTTTCTGACCATAACAGAACATTGAAATATTTATGGTCAGTTCGGTTTTTGAAAGTCCAAACGATTCTTGTTTACTCTGTGTGGTGGCATTCAAGTTGCCAGGAGATTTAATGCGAAAAAAAAGTTGAGAATAAAAACAAAAACGTGCATACAATGTTTGCTCGGTCAATTGTCATGTTCAGGGCTAAAAAGGCGTTAGACTCTGCCATGTCATGCAATGTCCATATTTTTTTTTTTAATTCTTGAATCTCATATTGCCATGTAATGTTCGGGTTTGAACTGACAAATTCATTTGGTGCTATATGAGCAGCGGCAGAGCAGAAAAGAGAAAAACAAAAACGTCGTCGCTATATCCATAACAATCCCAATAATCCAAGTGTCATTTTTGAAAGAATAAACAAACAATGGTATCATAACTCCATTAATCACCTACACTAAGTAACATCAATTCGCATAGAAATATTTCCTGAAATTTTGCACCATATAATGATAAGGGGATCCTATCGTTTCGTTTGTAATAGCTTAAAATTTCGACGGCAAAAGCGTTCTGCGTGATAAAGATATGCGCTGGATATAATACATATGTATACCAGGGTGATGATTTTTATGCCCACCTCCGAAGGATGGGGGTGTATCATTCCGTTTGCAACACATGGAAATATCCATTTCCGACCCTACAAAGTATATATATTCTTGATCAGCGTAAAAATCTAAGACGATCTTGCCATGTCCGTCCGTCTGTCTGTTGAAATCACGCTATAGTCTTTAAAAATTGAGATATTGAGCTGAAACTTTGCACAGATTCTGTTTTTTGTCCATTAGCAGGTTAAGTTCGAAGATGGGCTACATCGGACCATATATTGATATAGCCCCATATAGAACGATCCGCCGATTTTGGGTCTTAGGCCCATAAAAGCCACATTTATCATCCGATAATGCTGAAATTTGGGATAGTGAGTTGTGTTAGGCCCCTTGACATCTTATTGTAATTTGGCCCAGATCGGTCCAGATTTGGATATAGCTGTCATATAGACCGATTCGCCAATTCAGGGTCTTAGACCCATAAAAGCCGCATTTATTATCCGATTTTGTTGAAATTTGGGACAGTGAGTTGCGTAAGGCCACTCGACATCTTTCTTCAATTTGGCCTAGATCGGTTCAGATTTGGATATAGCTGCCATATAGACCGATCTCTGGATTTAGGGTCTTAGGCCCATAAAAGGCGCATTAACTGTCCGATAAAAGCCGCATTTATTATCCGATTTTATTGAAATTTGGGACAGCGAATTGTGTTAGGCCACTCGATATCTGTCTTCAATTTGGCTTAGATCGGTCCAGATTTGTATATAGCTGCCATATAGACCGATCTCTGGATTTAAGGTCTATAAAATGCGCATTTATTGTCCGATTTTGCCAAAATTTGGGACAGTGAGTTGTGTTAGGCCACTCGACATCCTTCTTCAATTTGGCCCAGATCGGTCCAAATTTGGATATAGCTGCCATATAGACCGATCTCTGGATTAAAGGTTTTGCGCCAATAAAAGGCGCATTTATTGTCCGATTTTGCCAAAATTTGGGACAGTGAGTTGCGTTAGGCCTTTCGACATACTTCTTTAATTTGGTCCAGATCGGTTCAGATTTGGATATAGTTGCCATATAGACCGATCTCTCGATTTAAGGTTTTGGGGCAATTTATTGTCCGGGTTCGCCGAAATTTGGGACAGTGAGTTGTGTAAAGCTCTTCGACATTTTTCTGTAACTTGGCCCAAATCGGTCTAGATTGGTATATAGCTGCCATATAGACCGATCTCTCGATTTAAGGTTTTGATTTAAGTCTTGGCCCCATAAAAGGCGCATTTATAATCCGATGTCGCCGAAATTTAGGACAGTCAGTTGTGTTGGGCCTTTCGAGATTCTTCTTCAATTTGGCTCAGAACGGTCCAGATTTGGATATAGCTGCCATATAGACCGATCTCTCGATTTAAGGTTTTGGGGCCGTAATAGGGGCATTTATTGTCCGGGTTCGCCGAAATTTGGAACAGTGAGTTGTGTAAGGCTCTTTGACATTTTTCTGCAACTTGGCTCAAATCGGTCCAGATTTGGATATAGCAGCCATATAGACCGATATCTCGATTTAAAGTCTTGACCCCATAAAATGCGCATTTATAATCCGATTTCACTGAAATTTGACACAGTTACTTATGTTAGGCTTTTCGACATCCATGTCGTATTTTTAGATATAGCTACTAAAAAGATCAATTGAACAATGACTTGTACTTATTTGTATTTGGTCCAAATCGGAATATATTTTGATATAGCGACTATGGGGCATAAGGTTGCATTTTTCACCGGATTTTGACGAAAAGTGGTTTACATATAAACCCGAGGTGGTGGGTATCCAAACTTCGGCCCGGCCGAACTTAACGCCTTTTTACTTGTTTTACAATATCGTATCCACTCTAAGATATCTTGATGAGATTTTATTTAATATAAGATTATATTTTACAAATAAGGTGATTCGATATAAAAAAGTTTGGCCGGGCTGAATCCTATGTATGCTCCACCATATGTCAAGTTCTCTGCACGGTATCGCTTTTTAGGCAAACAAGGAATAATGGATAATAATTGCTATGATATTGGAGCTAAATCAGGTTGTAGATCGAATGGGGCCATTCTTGGTTTGGATATTGTAGACCAGACCACACTATAGTAAATACAAATGCAAATTTTGTCCATGAGCATTCCACTAAGGAACAGGGGCAAACTTCTCACATATCAATGAGTGCAGTCCGATTCAAGTTTAACTCAATGATAATGGCTTCCTTTTTATAGCCGAGTCCGAACGGCGCGCCGCAGTGCGACACCTCTTTGGCGAGAAGTTTTACATGGCAAAGTACCTCACAAATGTTGCCAGAATTAGGAGGGGAAAATCACCGCTGAAAATTTTTTCTGATGGTCTCGGCAGGATTCGAACTCAGGCGTTCAGCGTCATAGACGGACATGTTAACCTCTGCGCTACGGTGGCCTCCAGTATGTGTGCTCAAAAAATTATATCGGGAGCTATAGCAGGGTGTGAACCGATTCGAACCATACTTGGCACAGTTGTTGGAACTCACAGCAAAACACCTTATTCAACATTTTAACCAAATCGGATTGCTAAAGCCTTGCGCCATCTAGAGGCTTAAAAAGTCAAGATCCAAAATCGGTTTATATGACAGATGTATCAAAACATTGACCGATATGGCCCATTTACAATCCCAACTGACCTGCACTTATAAGACAACCGAACTACACTAACGGCCAGACGGACGGACATGGCTTAATCGACTCGTACTGCCAAGATGAACGAGAGCATAAATACTTTATGGGGTCTCAGATCAATATTTCGATGTTTTACTAATGAAATAACGAAATTAATATGCCCCATCCTATAGTAGAGGGTATAAAAACAAAAAGACCCCAAGCTTGAATCGAAAATAACAAAATTTAAAAATAACACACCCAAAATTTCAAGGAAATTTTTCTTAGACAAACTTTTATCGAAATATTGTTCTTAGAGAAAATATTATTGAATGTGTTGTCATTGAAATTAAAAAAAAGAGGTACCCTAATGAAATTTGGATCGACGTAAAGAGATCTTGTCGAAAATTGGCAATTTTTTATAACTAGAAAAATCAAACAAAATTTTTGCTCCAAAAAAAAATGCATTGGAAAAAGTACAGCTAATAAGCAAGCTTGTCGAGCTTGGTTAATGTGGTAATTGTATCATAGATGCGTTTTCACAATTAATTCGATTCAAATACAACATACCAACAAACGACCCTTGAAGCCATCACACCTAATATGGTTGAAAAGTCTTCTAACCAAAGACGAAACGAGTCCCATAGTGATTGGTGCGTGTTGCTATTGAGCTCGTCTCGAAAGAGAAATAAACAAAAGTTGGTAAATTTAATGATATCGCCCTAACAGGCAATAAACTTGGAAAAAAATTAAATTTTTTAAAAATTTTTCAATTTTTTCAGATCAGTTTATATGGGCGCTATATCAGGTAATAGACCGATTCGGCCCGTACTTTGCACAGTTGTTCGAAGTCATAATAATTACGTCATAATAATAATTGCGGCTTGTAAGAGCTCAAGAAGTCAAATCGGGAGATAGGTTTATATGGCAGCCATATCAGGTTATAGACCGATTTGTTGGAAATCATATCAGAACACCACATGCAAAATTTTAGCCAAATCGGATAAAAATTGCGGCTTAAAAGGGCTCAGGAAATCAAATCGGGATATCGGTTTATATGGGAGCTATATCAGGTTATCGACCGATTTGGACACTATATGCAAAATTTCATCCAAATCGGACAAAATGAATGGCTTCCAGGGGCCCAAGAAGTCAAATCGGGATATCGGTTTATCGGTTTATACGGGAGCTATATCAGGTTATAGATCGATTTCGACCGTACTTTACACAATTGTTTGGAATCATAACAGAACACTATAAGCAAAATTTCATCCAAATCGGACAAAATTAATGGCTTCCAGTGGCCCAAGAAGTCAAATCGGGATATCGGTTTATAGGTTTATATGGGAACTATATCAGGTTATAGACCGATTTCGACCGTACTTTAAACAATTGTTGAAATTTATAACAGAACAGTGCATACAAAATTTGCGGCTTCCAGGGGCTCAAGAAGTCAAATCGGCAGATCGATTTATATGGAAGCTATATCTAAATTTGAACCGATATGACCCAATTGAAATCCCCAACGACCTACATCAATATTAAGTACCTGTTGAATATGTCAAGCGGTTATCTTAACGCGTTCGACCACTTTCGTGATTTTGACAGACGGACGGATGGACATGGCGAGATCGACTCAGGATGTCAAGACGATCAAGAATATAATCACTCTATCGGTTCTTAGATCAATATTTCGAGGTGCTACAAACGGAATGATTAGATTAGTACACCCCCATCCTATGGTGGTGGATATAATAAATTGTGTAGTGATCTGACGACAGACAAAAAATAGCAAAATGTAAAGGTTTATATATTAAGGAAAAGTGACATTCTATATAAAAAATTTATATATAAAAAATGTATGAAGGGTCTAAAAAAAGAATAATTAACGGCCAGAACAGTCTGAAATATTTAAAAAAAAATTTGAAATTTTTGCCGAGACATGCTTCCTAACAAATTTTTTGCACCGTACAATATTTGTCGCCTACTCCACAGTCAATTTACTAAAGAATGACAATTTTGAAATCATCTTTGACAGAAATGGATGTTTGTGTATTTTAGTGAAAAAATTTGGGTAGTTTTTATTTTGTAAGGACTGTTTAATCTGCAAAACTCAAAATTTTCGTTTTCAAGATTGAAGTTTGATTACAAATGAAGGTTTGATTTTGGGGGCTTGTCAAGAGGCACCGCA
Organism: Stomoxys calcitrans; assembly: GCF_963082655.1. Classification (NCBI taxonomy): domain Eukaryota; kingdom Metazoa; phylum Arthropoda; class Insecta; order Diptera; family Muscidae; genus Stomoxys; species Stomoxys calcitrans. The sequence goes on along the minus strand of NC_081554.1, from coordinate 17,817,118 downwards.
CCACCTACATTTTGCACATAACATGTTAACACTTCAGCTATAACCATTCAAATTTTCAAAGAGGTATCGCTACCCGTGCTCAAGCGGCAGTCTCTTTTGCAGTTAAGTCAAATGAAACAAAATTTTGGTCAGGATCTGTATAACAAGGTTTCTCTATAACGTAGCATTTCGTCAGTCCCCAACTGTTACGTTATAGAGAAGTTCGACTGTATGTAGCGACAAAGAGCTAATTATTCATATCCTTTTTTGCATGAGGTGTACGGATTCTCTTACCAAGAACCAATGGCCCTATAGCATAAAAACCCCAATGGAACCTGTCTTTTTAAAAAATTCCAACCCTAGTTATAGGAAAATTACAGCATCCACTCCTCTCTCTCGCTGTCTCTCTCTCGCTTTAGGGTCCTTGTTGATCCATTTTTTTTTTTTAATTTCTGTTCCATAGTGTTACGATCATTTACCTTTCATATAGAGCGCCTTCCCTAGCTTCGATGACAAAGGTAAAGCGCAAATTTTTTCACCACTTTGATATTCACTTCTCAAATTCTTGTCATTGTTGCTCTACAAAAGTGAATTGAAAACTCACAGCGATCATTGACTTTTCGAGAATTGACATTTCATTTTCTACTAAACAACTATGGACAAAAAAGTTGTGAAATACTTAAGAAAAGACACAATTTAGAGGTTCCACCAAAAAAAAAAAAAAATAAAAAAAAGACACTTAACTTCACGGGTTTAAGGTTAAACGAGGTATGTGAACCCTTGCTTACTAAGCGGGTGTTTTTTCGGATTTTATTACGAGCATTGTTAACAGTTCATTAATTGAGTTTTAAGCCCTGAAATGGAAAGGAAAGGAAATACCAATCACATTATTTGATTTAAAAAAAAATCAATATCAGTATGTATATCATTTATTAACATGTGTCCATTCACATTGCTCAACTGGCAGACGAATAGACAAAACTAATTAATTTTTATTTCAATCAGTGTCAGTTCTAATGGTTTGGGTGGCTTTGTTCCTAAATGTTCATTACCCATTATCATGGATATATAGATAATTACCCTGCTCCTCAGTACACTGTGGCCTGCTGATTTTCAATATGTATCGATTTTGGCTTTGCTTCTTTTTTGCTGTCAGTTTATGGCCAACACAAAGCCCCCCCTAACACAGGTTGGATTTCATTTGAGTTTTGGCCTTCAATTTGTGGCAATAAAATCATTTTTCTTCTTACAGAAAATTTAAAGAAACTTTAAACAAAGTATGCACACCAACAAAACAGACGAAAATAGATAAATAAATAAACCCCGCAGACTGGTTGGTCAGCTATTGACAATATACATATATCAACTTACATACATAATTTCCATTTGAGTTTAATAAGAATTTTTTGACACTTGAAACGATTACTAATCTCAAACATGGTTTACAATCCAATGCGAAAGCCAAATGGCAGTAAGTACTCTTTGGAGTTTTGCACCAATTACTTGTGTATAACACCACCACCACCACCACCGCCGCCACCATTAACTAATTGATTTTTTTTTTAAGAGCAACATACATATACAGGTGTTACTTTAACGATGTTTATCAATGTTGAGTCACTTTTTCGAAGTTTTATGATGAAATTCGGAAAATATATTCAAATGTTGCGGGTACTGCATTGTTGGGTGCATGTGTCTTAAGTCTTTTGTTTTTTCTGGCTTCATTTATTTGTATAGCCAAATTAAAGCTTAGAATGGTTGCCGAAAGAGGGTTTTGGATACATTTTATGAAATTACAACTCAGATGACGCATAAAAATTCAACTACCTGAAATGTTTAAAATTGATAGTTGACATCTATGGACCAAAAAGGAAATTAAAACAAGTAAAAAGGCGTTAAGTTCGGCAGGACCACCTTTCATCAAAATTTGGTGAAAATTTCATACCTTATGTCCCATATCAGTTATATCAAAATATGTTCCGATTTGGATGCTTATAAGTACAGTAGCTATATCTAAATATAAACCGGTCTGAACCATATACGACACGGATGTCGAAAAGCCTAACATAAGTTACTGTGTCGAATTTCATTTAAATCGGAATATAAATGCGCGTTTTAAGGGGCAAAGACTTTAAATCGAGATATCGGTCTACATGGCAGCTATATCCAAATCTGGACCTATTTGGGCCAAGTTGCAGAAAAATTTCGAAGACCCTAACACAAAGTACTGTCCCAAATTTCGGCGAAATCGGACATTAAATGCCTCTTTTATGGGCCCAAAACCTTAAATCAAGAGATCGGTCTATATGGCAGCTATATTCAAATCTGGACCGATCTGGGCAAAATTGAAGAATGACGTCGAAGAGCCTAACTGAACTCACTGTCTCAAATTTCAGCGACATCGGACAACAAATGCGTCTTTTATGGCCCCAAAACCTAAAACCTAGATATCGGTCTATATGACAGCTATATCTAAATCTGGCCCGATCTGTGCGATATTGCAGAAGTATGTCATGGGGTTTAACTTAACTCACTGTTCCAAATTTCGGCGACATCGGACAATAAATGAGTATTTTATGGGCCCAAAACCTTAAATCAACAAATCGGTCTATATGGCAGCTATATCCAAATCTTGACCGATCTGGGCCAAGTTGACGAAAGATGTCGAATGGCCTAACACAATTCACTGTCCCGAATTTCATTACAATCGGATAATAAATGTGGCTTTTGTGGGCCTAAGACCCTAAATCGGAGGATCGGTCTATATGGCAGCTATATCCAAATCTAAACCGATCTGGGCCAAATTGACGAAGGGCCTAACACAACTCAGTATCCCAAATTCCAGCGAAATTGGATAAAAAATGTGGCTTCTATGGGCCTAAGACCCTGAATCGGCGGTTCGGTCTATATGGGGGCTATATCAAGATATAGTCCGATATAGCCCATCTTCGAAAAAAAAAAGTAAATCGGCTCCAAGTTCTCAAGAAATCAAATCTGGATATTGATTTATGCATGTAGGAGCTATATTAGGTTTTATCGATTTGGACCATATCTAGACATGGAAGTCTTTATTGAAGGCATTGTGGAAAAATTCTGCTAAATTTTTTGAGGCCTTTGCCTTCTTGGTGCTCATGAATTCAAAGTATCCTACTTTCGAGAGACAGACGGAAGGGCGGATGATAAAAGAAAACACAGGGCGTCTAAATAGCTCAATTTTCATCCGATTTGGTTTAAATTTTGTATGTGAAGTAAATTTATGCCCCCTTACGACCACACCAAATCCTCATGCAAATGTTGATCGTGACTGGTCCATCCGTTTAGTCCAATTTTGCCATACTCCTTCCAATATTTCGGCCGGTATCTCACTAATAAATGCTTCAATGTTGTCTTCCAATGCGTCAATTGAAGGGGGCTTGTCCGTATAGACAAGAGCTTTAACATAACCCTAGAAAAAATAGTCTAAAGGCGTTGAATCGCACGATCTAAGTAGCCAATTGACCGGTCCCGAACTCGCCTTTCAATAAGTCCATTTTTTCGCGTGCTGTGTGGCATGTGGCACCGTCTTGTTGAAACACATGCCATGCGAGGTACTGCTGCCAGCGGCACAGACTTGGATTGATGGAACCCTAGTATTGCCATCTGGAAGATCATGTTGCACGCATGGATCAAATCTAGAGGACAAGTGGGCCTGGGGGTCTATATTGAGAACTCAGGGACTGCGATCTGTTTTAACTGCCTGACCATTATACGGTCCTGCAGGCGAAGATCCGGGTGATCACGAAATGCATGAAGTGATGTAGTGCTAATGCAAGGACGTCAAATTTTAACTTCTTTACGGACAGGACGGTAAGGTCACGAAAAGTCTTGCAGTATAAGAGGGAGATTAACGTCTTCTACGAGTATGGCAAAATGCTCATCGTTCGGGTGCCGGGCCATAACGGTGTAGGGGCAGACGATTTGGCGGTGAAGGGCAAAGGACTTCCATCAATAAACTTGGTTAACCCGAAGCCTTTCGGGTCGACGTAGTAGCAACACTGTGGAACAGCGAAACGGTGGGTATAACAACGAAAGTGCTATGGGGGATCCATAGCAGGGGATCCATAGCAAGAAGAGGCTATTAATGTAAGGAAGTAAGAAGGAGTTCAGTATAGTTATTGGTATCATGACAGGACACATAGAACTACGACTTCACTTGTGTAAAATCGGTGCGGCAAGTGATAGCATATGTAGGGCATGCGGGGAAGATGATGAGACGTTGGAGCATTTCCTTTGTCATTGTCCGACTTTCGCATCTAACAGTTACCGGCTCTTAGGCGGGGACACTATACCAGACTTGAACCAACTTAGGGGAGTGGCAAAGAAAACAATTAAGGATTTTGTAAATAGCACGGTATTCCTAACTTTGATATTCTTTTTCGAGGTTACTTTTTTTTTGGAGCGCACAACAAGCCGATTACTGGCTTGGGTGGATGTCCATAGTGAAATTGGCGGATTAGTATCTGCACCCTCTTTTCAACCTAACCTAACCTAAGTCGAGCTCTATTTTGGCAAAAAAAAAGTGAATATCATCACACGATAGCGCTCACTATTCACAGTTACGTTACGATTCGCATCTTCTATGAAGAAGTACGGCCCAATGATGCCACCAGCCCATAATCCGCATCAAAGTGTGACTTTGTGTAGATGCTATGCTAGCTCCTGCAATGCTTCAGGCTGATCTTCATACTAAAATTGACAATTCAGCTTTTTTACCTACCCTAAATGGATGCAGCGCGCGATGAACTTTCTTAACAGAGCACGCATTTTGATAATAAAATGCAATAATTTGAATTGAATTTAAAAAATCGCCCTCAACAAAATGATCTGCGTTATTCGTTAAGCTATAAATAAAAAAGTAAAAAGGCATTAAGTTCGACCGAACTTTGGATACCCACCATATCTGCTAACCAGCTTTTGTTATAATCCGGTGAAAAATGCATCATTTAAGAACCCTTAGCAGCTTTATCGAAATATGGTCCGGTTTGGACCAAACTCGACACGGACATCGAGTGGTCCAATAAATGCTATTCTCTGCTTAAGCTTCTAAAACAGAATATTGGTCTTTGTGGCAGCTAAAACCCAATGAAAACCGAGCGGAACCATATATTGAGTTGCCCAAAAAGTAATTGCGGATTTTTTAAAAGAAAGTAAATGCATTTTTAATAAACCTTATTATGAACTTTAATCAAATATAGATTTTTTACACTTTTTTTCTAAAGCAAGCTAAAAGTAACAGCTTATAACTGACAGAAGAAAGAATGCAATTACAGAGTCACATGCTGTGAAAAAATTTGTCAACGCCGACAATATGAAAAATCCGCAATTACTTTTGGGGCAACCCAATACATTGTCCAAATAACAAAACAACTTTCATTTTACAATTTTCGTTTGTTTCTCTTTCGAGACGAGCTCATTGATCGGTGATTTTTTTTATACCCACCACCGAAGGATGGGGTATATTCATTTTGTCCTTTCGTTTGCAACACATCGAAATATCCATTTGTGACCCGCAATTACTTTTTGGGCAACCCAATAAAAAGAGTACCGTAAACACTTATATTCTTCATCGTCTTGACATTCACAGCCGATTTAGCTATATCCGTCCGTTTCGAGGGTTTAGGTGTGTTCGGATATTAGTGTAAGTCGGTTCGGTAAATGGGCCAAATCGGTTCATATTATGATATAGCTCCCATATAAATCGTTCTCTCGACTTGACTTCTTGAGCAATTATTGGAGCAATTATTATCCGATTTGGCTAAAAATTTGAACGTAAAGTTTTACTTTGACTTCCAAGATCTACGCTAAGTATGATCGAAATCATAACTTGATGTAGCTCCCAAACCGATCTCTCGAATTAACTTCTTGAGCCTCTAGAGGGTGCAAGCCGATTTCATTGAAATTTATTGGAAGTCATAAGAGAATACCGCATGCTAAATTTCAGCCAAATCGGACTAAATTGTGGCTTCCAGGGGCTCAAAAAGTCAAACCGAGAGGTCGAAATATATGAGAGCGAAAATTGAGGCTTCCAGGGTCTCAAGAAGTTAAATCTAAAGATTGGTTTATATGAAAGCTATATCAGGTTATAGGCTAATTTGGACCGTACTTAACACAGTTCTGGGAAGTTATAAGAGAACACCGCATGGTAAATGTCAGTCAAATCGGACTAAATTTGTGGCTTCCAGGGGCTCAAGAAGTCAAATCGTAAGATCGGTGTATATGAGAGCTATATCAGGTTACAGACCGATTTGGACGGTACTTGACACAGGTATTGGAAGTCATAACAGAACACAATGTTCAAAATTTCAGCCAAATCGGATGAAAATTGAGGCTTTCCAGAGTTTCAAGAAGTTAAATCGAGAGATTGGTTTATATGAAAGCTATATTAGGTTATAGACCGATTTGGACGGTACTTGACACAGGTATTGGAAGTCATAACAGAACACAATGTTCAAAATTTCAGCCAAGTAGAGTCTCAAGAAGTTAAATCGGGGGATCGGTATATATGGGAGCTATATCAGGTTATAGACCGATTTGGACGGTACTTAATACAGTTATTGGAAGTCATAACAGAACACAATGTTCAAAATTTCAGCCAAGTAGAGTCTCAAGAAGTTAAATCGGGGGATCGGTATATATGGGAGCTATATCAGGTTATAGACCGATTTGGACGGTACTTAATACAGTTATTGGAAGTCATAATAGAACACAATGTTTAAAATTTCAGCCATATCGGATGAAAATTGAGGTTTCCAGGGGCTCAAGAAATCAAATCGGTAGATCGTTTTATATGGGAGCTATATCAGGTTCTTGGCCGATTTTGACGATAGTTGTTGTAAGTCATAAAAATTGAAAATTTCAGCCAAATCGGACAAAAATTGCGGCTTCCAGGGGCTCAATAAATTAAATAGGGAGATCGGTGGGATGTGGGAGCTATATCTCAATCTGAACCGATATGGACCCATTTGCAATCTCCAACGACCTACATCAATATTAAGTATCTGTGCAAAATTTTAAACGGCTAGCTTTACGCGTTCGACCGCTATGGTGATTTCGACAGACGGAAGGACATGGCTAGAACGAATCAGAATATCGAGACGATGCAGAATATATATACTTAATGGGGTCCCAGATCAATATTTCGAGTTGTTACAAACGGAATGACTAGATTAGTATACCCCCATCCGATGGTGTACCACGCGATTCATGGTGGAGGGTATATAAGATTCAGTCCGGCCGAACTCAACGGGCTTTTTCTTGTTTATCTTTGGCTAGACAACCTAACATCAGTAATTCCCATCGTAGTGATTCCAAACTTCAATGCTTCAAGAAAAACCTACTTTTTCTTTCATTTCGCAAAATTTCCTGTACGCATCCTGGCCTAATGATGTAATTTTTCAAACGTCACAACCTAGCCACTCCACAAAAATTCCCTTCAATACAACATGTCACAACAAAATAAGAAACACTTTCAACTTTGTTTTCAATTGAATAGGAGGGCGAGTAAAACAAATCCGATTTATTTGAGTTGATTTCAAAAATAATAATTATTGTGCATTACTCGACAAAAAGTAAACAGCCACCACCAACAAACAAACAAACAGTCCAACAATGTTGTGTTGATAAACAACTTATGGAAGCATTTAATAAATTTTAATAAAACAAATTAATAAATGCTAGATACATATCAAAGCGAGCCACGGCGATAAATGCTCAATCATCATAAAATGCAAAAGGTGCCACCCCATACCGGGTGCCAGCTAGCCAATAAGCAAAAAGGTGTTTGAAATGGCCAGTGAATGGTGGTGGCAGGCTATAGAATTCAAATTAAATCATATCATAATTCCATAGAATGGCCATTGTGCGGAGGGAGCGAAAGAAACTCCTTCTCTAAGAATTTCTCATCCGCCTCTGGTTGGTGTTAGAAGGTCCGACAGATGGACGGACAGATGAACTGATAGACATTTTGTCAGTTCAACTGACATTAATGGAATGCTGGGACATGAATAGTAAATCAAAGCGATAATGAGCATTGTGATAAGAAGAGAACAAACCAAAACTTCTAAGCTTTTTAACCAACTATATGTTGGGGGGCCCCCCCTTTCGCTGGTAGTTTTCTGTCTGTCTGTCCGTCCGTCTTTAGACATTCACAATGATCTATTTTTAATGTTTTAATTATGCATAGGTGATCTAAGAACAATTGAAATTGAATTCAAACAATACAATGTCTCATTTATAGATTGTGCAAAATAAATCATATCGCAATCAATATCGATTGCAATCTTTGGCACCGCCCCCTTTCTCTCCCTCTCACTGTGTCTTTGCACCACCACTTACCACCTCTGAATGGTCAAATGGCCAGATTTAAATGAATGTTGACCATTCAATTGCCAACCAAGTTTAAGCCATTCAAACATTGTAGCCAATACGAAAAATAACAAACGATCAATCAAATTGGCATCAAAACACTTTTAAATGAAGAAAACGACAATTAATAATCTCGTGATACAATAAACGTTTGTTTGAAACCACCTGTCCCTGGCTGCAACTGCTTATGTCTCCCCTTTATCCCATGTTAGTTAGAATGCAAAAGCATCCGTCAGCATTGATCTTTGCTTAAGGCTTAGACCAAAGATGCCCGAAGTGGCCAGATTTGGTATGCCGTGTTTCCTAATGGGGCTATTTTAAATGTACAACAGGTAAGAGCGTGCTAAGTTCGGCCCGGCCGAATCTTATATACCCTCCACCATGGATCGCATTTGGCGAGTTCTATGCGCGGTATCTTTTTTTAGACAAACATAGAATCATGAATAAGAACTGTTGTGCTTTTGGAGCTATATCAAGTTATAGTCCGATTCGGACCATATATGAATGCTGAACATTGTAGAAGTCATTGTGTAATATTGGGTTGCCCAAAAAGTAATTGTCGGTAATATAGTAGTAATATAGTCGACGTTGACAAATGTTTTCAACGGCTTCTGACTCTGTAATTGCATTCTTTCTTCTGTCAGTTATCAGCTGTTACTTTTAGCTTGCTTTAGAAAAAAAGTGCGCGAAATTTTGTTTACAATTGTTTGTTTGGCGTCAATTTTAATATGGGTACCACATGTATTGAAAGAAATTCATTTAACAAACCGAATCAACGCTTGTGATATGCACCTTAAACGCAATGAATTCGATCCGTTTTTAAAACGAATCATAAATGGAGATGAAAAATGGATTGTTTACAACAACGTTAGTCGAAAACGATCATGGTCCAAGCATGGTGAACCAGCTCAAACCACTTCAAAGGCTGATATCCACCAAAAGAAGGTTATGCTGTCTGTTTGGTGGGATTGGAAGGGTGTGGTATATTTTGAGCTGCTTCCAAGGAACCAAACGATTAATTCGGATGTTTATTGTCAACAATTGGGCAAATTGAATACAGCCATCAAAGAGAAGCGACCAGAATTGTTCAATCGTAAAGGTGTCATATTCCACCAGGACAACGCTAGACCGCACACATCTTTGGTCACTCGCCAAAAACTGAGTGAGCTTGGCTGGGAACTTTTGATGCATCCACCATATAGCCCTGACCTTGCACTATCAGACTACCATTTATTTCGATCTTTGCAGAACTCCTTAAATGGTAAAACTTTCGGCAATGATGAGGCTATAAAATCGCACTTGGTTCAGTTTTTTGCAGATAAAGGCCAGAAGTTCTATGAGCGTGGAATACTAAATTTGCCAGGAAGATGGCAAAAGGTTATCGAACAAAATGGCAATTATATATTTGATTAAAGTTCATTCTAAGTTTTATTAAAAATGCATTTACTTTCTTTTAAAAAATCCGCAATTACTTTTTAGGCAACCCAATATTTCAGTTCATTCGGATAAGAATTGCGCCTTGTAGGGGCTCAAGAAGCAAATTGGGGAGATAGGTTTATATGGGAGCTGGTTCAAGCTATTGATCGATTCAGACTATACACGTATGTTAAAGGTCATGAGAGAAGCCCTTGTACAAAATTTCAGCCAAATCGGATGAGAATTGCGCCCTCTAGAGGCTCAAGAAGTCAAGATCCCAGATCGGTTTATATGGCAGCTATATCAGGCTATGTACCGATTTGCGCCATACTTAGCACAGTTATTGGAAGTCATAGCAAAACACCTCATGCAAAATTTTAGCCAAATAGAATTAGAATTGCGCGCTCTAGCGGCTCAAGAAGTCAAGATCCCAGATCGGTTTATATGACAGCTATACCAGATTATGAACCGATTAGTTGTTGAAAGTGCTACCAAAACACTTCGTGCAAAATTTTAGTTAAATCGGACCAGAATTGCGCCCTCTAGAGGCTCAAGAAGTCAAGACCCAAGTTCGGTTTTTATGGCAGCTATATCAAAACATGGACCGATGTAAACCATACTTAGCGTAGTTATTGGAAGTGATACCAAAACACTACGTGCAAAATTTCAGTTAAATCGGACGAGAATTGCGCCCTTTAGAGGCTCAAGAAGTCAAGACCCAAGTTCGGTTTATATGACAGCTATATCAAAACATGGACCGATGTAAACCATACTTAGCGTAGTTGGTGAAAGTGCCACCAAAACACTACGTAAAAAATTTCAATAAAATCGAATAAGAATTGCGCCCTCTAGTGGCTCAAGACGTCAAGACCCTAGATCGGTTTATATGTAAGCTATATCAAAATATAGACCAATTTAGCCGATTTACAATTCCAACCGACCTACACTAATAAAAAATATTTGTGCAAAATTTCAAGCGGCTAGCATTACTCCTACGAAAGTTTGCGTGCTTTCGACAGACAGACAGGACGGACGGACGGACGGACATGGCTAGATCGACTTAAAATGACATGACGATCAAGAATCCATATACTTTTTGGGGTCTTAAACGCATATTTCGAGGTGTTACAAACAAAATGACGAAATTAGTATACCCCCATCCCATGGTGGAGGGTATAATTATGCTTCTAAGACTTTTCCTATGCATGGCTCTATTTGACAAAAAGAAACGTGTTCTAAATTCATGCAATTTCAAAACTTTATTATGTCAAGTGGGGGAAATTTTTTTTTGCAACGATTGTTTACATCGTTTGTTACAGATGTGAACCTGTTTCGGGCATTTTTATTGCCAATACAAGATTTCAATTTGCAAACGGATTTCTTGGCAAATTGCACCGAGAGAAAAGGGCGAAACACTTTTATCCACTTGGGTAAAGAGTCAGCAGATAAAGCTCAAGATGTGTTTCAGCTCTATAGATGGAAAGTCTGAGGTTGGTTCAAAAACAGCAGCTGGCTACACAAAACATCATCCGCATCACAAGTACCAGAACTCTAGAAGTGCAGTGCCATACATAACAGCCCTTAGGAGTTATACGAGTACATGGTAATGTCGGATTTTCACTTCACACAGGGTCCAGTTTTTGCCTTAGGGTGCGTTCAGAGAGCGCGCTGATGCCGAACGGCGCCGTGACTAGCTTATAGGCGCTTATTTTCATGCAAGTAGAAAGTTTGTCTATAACGCACTGAATGTGAGAATCGGCGCCGATATTTAACATCTGATGAAGAGTATTTTGCTTCTCCTAGTGTGATTACTGCAATTATTAACACAAAAGTATTTGGAAAATATCCAATGGTTTTAAAAAGGAACGAATTTGGTAAATTTCATCATTTAAAGAATGATTTAAGAAAATATGCAGCTAAATTTCACGAATATATCCGAAGTAAATTGAAACCTTTGATTACATGCTAGACAAGACCTTACCTCCTTGTTAATCCTGGTTATAATTGCCCTTATGGCCATTTTACTGTACATAAAGATTTCGCCGCGGCAAAAAACATGGTAGTTAGTAGCACAAGATTTCAATATAAAAATATTCACAAAGCCACATGGCTGTCACCCGATCAAAACACGAGAAGCCAAATTGATCACATTGTGATAGATGGAAGGCATTCATCCAGCGTGTTAGATGTACGATCGATCCGTGGAGCGAATATAGATTCGGATCATTACCTTGTTGCAGCAAAGGTTCGCACCCGTTTGAACATGGCGAGGAAAGTACGATCTGACACTGCATGAAGGCTGGACATTGAAAAGCTGCAAACACAACAAATGGCAGCGGCATACTCCACTCGACTGACCCAACTGTTTCATGAAAGCTCTCCTTGTTCCGATTATATAAGGGCGCAGTGGCAAACTATTGCCCACTCCATGGAAAATGCCGCGAAATCCGTACTTGGGTACCGGAAGCCTCCTCCAAAAAACCTATGGTACGACCAAGAGTGTCGAGATTCTACTGAAGCCAAGAATGCGGCATATAGAGCAACCCTGCAATCAGTAGTAACGCGCCAGATGAAGGAGAGGTATCGGGAGAAAAGGAGAGAGGAGAAACGTCTATTCCGCAGAAAGAAAAAGGAAACCAAACCGATGGCTTTGGTGCAGGCACATCCTCCTGCAGAGACAAAGAAGGAAATCTGGTAACTGACACAGACCACATGCTGAGGATATGGAAAGAACATTTTACCCAACTGCTAGTGTCCGATGTTGGCGGCGAAGAGGATACCGCAGAACCAATCCCTGATGATGGTATAGAATGTTTACTTCCTAGTCAAAATGAGGTCCAAGTAGCAGTAACCCGACTAAAGAACAACAAGGCAGCAGGAACCGACGGGTTACCCGCTGAATTATTTAAGACCGGAGGCGACACGCTGATAAGGCGTATGCATCAGCTTATCTGCGCAATCTGGCTAGAAGAACGCATACCCGGTGATTGGAACCTCAGCATACTAATATGTCCCGTACACAAGAAAGGAGACAAGACGGAATGTGCCAACTACAGAGGAATAAGCCTCCTCCCCATCGCATACAAGATACTCTCGAGCGTACTGTGTGAAAGATTAAACCCTAAAGTCAATGAGATAATTGGGCCCTATCAATGCGGCTTTAGACCAGGTAAATCCACCCTAGACCAGATATTCACACTGCGCCAAATCCTGGAAAAGACCCGAGAAGGACAAATCAACACCTACCACCTCTTTGTTGACTACAAAGCCGCCTTCGATACTCCTTTACGTTCAAAGGTATTTCAAGCCATGTCTGAGTTTGGTATCCCTGCAAAATTAATAAGACTCTGCAGGATGACACTTGCTGATACGCGTTCCTCAGTAAGAATAGGAAAGAATCTCTCCGAACCATTTAATACCAAACGAGGTTTCAGACAAGGAGACAGCCTATCGTGTGATCTCGTATAATCTTCTCCAGCAGGATATTAAACCTGCTGGAGAAGATTATACGAGATGCAGAAGTGAATAGATATGGCACACTAATCACAAGAGAGCACATGCTACTCGCCTATGCCGACGATATCGATATCATAGGTCGGTCATCGGAAGTAGTAACTGCGGCCTTTGAAAGACTCGAAAGAGAGTCAGTGAAAATGGGTCTGGCAGTAAATGGAGAAAAGACGAAATGGATGGTTTCAACTCCCAGAAAGCCTTGTACAACCGAGCAGATAAAGAACATGGAGAAAGTTGGGAACCACAACTTTCAGATAGTCAGTAACTTTATCTATCTCGGCACCGCCGTAACCGAAATGAATGACACCAGTTTTGAGATAAAGCGAAGAATAATACTGGCAAACAGATGCTACTTTGGACTAAGTAAGCAGTTTAGAAACAAGGCCACCTCTCGACAGACGAAGACTACACTTTACAAGGCACTGATACTACCCGTGTTATATGGTTCTGAAGCATGGGTACTTGTGAAAGCAGATGAGGCAGTGCTTAGGGTATTTGAGAGAAAGATTCTTCGTAAAATATACCAGACCAGTTTGCGTTAACGGAGAATATAGGCGACGTATGAACCACGAGCTGTATGAGCTGTATGACGGCGATAGCATATTTACACGCGTTGGCTAGGTCATGTTGTCAGAATGGATGAAGAAGCTCCAGCAAAGAAGTCTTTTGAAGGCAAACACGGTGGTACACGCAAACCGGGAAAACCGGGAAGACCAAAAGCCCGATGGAAAGATCAAGTTGTGGGAGACACCTCGAGACTTGGCGTCAGAGATTTTAGAATGAGCGCAGAAGATCGAGGCGCTTGGAACGCTATTGTACGTTCGGCCAGTGGAAGAAATATTCTGTCATAGCCAATTAAAGTAAGTAAAGTTAAGCAAAGAAGTTCACACTTGACGTCCTCGCGTTAGCCCCACACCACTTCACGCATTCCGTTAACGCCCGGATCTCCGCCTGCAGGACCGTTTTATGGTCTGGCTGTCTAAAACAGATCTCAGTCCCTAGGTTCTCAATAAAGACCCCCAAGCCCACTCTTTCCTCTATCTTTGATCCATCCGTCTAACATGATCTTCGAGATGGCAATACTAGGATTACATCAGTCCAAGATATATATATATAATACATATACCCGAACTGGTGGGTTTGCAAACTTCAGCCCAGGCGAGCTTAATGCCTTTTTACTTATTTTTTGTTTTTATTTATTAAAACACGACCGCATGCAAAAGAGTAAAGATCAAAAATACAAAAAAAAAACGCTTTGGAACTGTTTTCTCATCCTCAATGGGCTTTGCTTTGTATGTAACCAGTTTTATCGCACTGACAATCTTTACCGCACTGACAATCCTTATCGCACTGACAATCTCGGCTCGGCTTTCAGCGTGCGCTCTATTCGCCGCCTTGTTTTTGTGACACACTTCTATATCTAGCAAATTTAAATTAACTTATCTGAAATCTCTGAGACTACCAAACCACAACTTTATGGAGTAACAAATAAAGCTTCCACTTCAAGGACCCTCTTCCATACAAAATCTTTCAGTGTACAACCCTTGGCAATAACTGATATGGGACACGTGTTAAATGTTCATACATTGATTTATTAACATTCCTCTTCCACCTGTAATGACAATTCATAATATATCTAATAGGCCTTATCCGTTTGTCTGTTTGACTTAGTGCTTGCTTGTTTGTTTCAAATGTTATTACAACAATATGACTTAAATAAATAATAAATAATGCGAAAAATCTAGCCAATTGAGTCAATTACGGAAACAATGATACACTTGTTGGGAAATGTCACTCGAAGTACAAAAACATTGGCATATGGACAAGTGTACTTTGGAGGCGATATAATCTTGACGTTCGTATTAAGTTGTCACAAGGTTATTTACGTTCTTTTATTGTAGCAACCATAAAAATTCCCGCTTTTGTTCAGCTGTGGCCATAAATATTTGGATTTTTGCAGTGGCGCTACTTGAGTTAAAAATTAAAATATTGAAGAGAAATTTGATCCTAAAGGAAGGCAGATTGAGATGAGTTTCGACGCACATATATCTATTGGATTGCGAAGAATTCGCTTTAGTCGGCATGTTTTTGGACCTAACTTAGAGTAGATAGAAAGTACTCACGGTGGCACCTGTCTCTTTCATTTACTGAATGAATAAAACAATCGGATGTTTTGCTTGACACACTGAAAAAAAGTTTACCAAAATTTTAAATTTTTCTTATTCGTAGGATTTTAGGAATTAGGGCATAATTTTATTCTACATACCAAACTTCTGTCAAACCAAAATTAAAGCTTCTAGGAAACGAACAAGGATAATCGAGAGACCGGTTTATATGGGAGCTATATCAGGTTATAGAACGATTTGGACCGTACTTGGCACTGACGTTGGCAGTTAAAACAGAACACCGCATGTAAAAGCCAAATCGGACAAAAATTGTTGCTTTCAGAGGCTCAAGAAGTCAAATCCGAAGATGGGTTTATATGGGAGCTATATCAGATTATAGACCGATTTAGATCTTACTTGGCACAGTTGCTTAAAATCGGATGAAAATTGCGGCTTCCAGGGAGTCAAATCTGGAGATCGGTTTATATGGAGCTATACCAGGTTATAAACCGATTTGGACCGTACTCGACATAGTTGTTGGAAATCATAACAGAATGCTATGGGCGAAATTTCAGCTAAATGGAATAATGGCGCAGTTTTTGAGAGTCATAACAGAACACAACACGCAAAGTTTCAGACAAATCGGATAAAAATCGCGGCTTGTAAGGGCTCAAGAAGTCAAATCAGAAGATGGGTTTATATGGGAGCTACAATATATCATTTTCTTGACCGATTTGAACCGTATTTGGCACAGTTGTTGGAAGTCATAACAGAACACCATGTACAAAATTTCAACCGAATCGGATGAAAATTGCGGCTTCCAGGGGCTCCAGAAGTAAAACCTGGAGGGATATCGGTTTATTTGGGGTCCATATCAGGTTATACACAGATTTAAACCGTACCTGGCACAGTTGTTGGAAGTCATAGCAAAACACAATTTGCAAAATTTCAGCCAAATAGGATGAAAATTGCGGCTCCCAGGACCTCAAGAAGTCGAATCGGGAGACCGGTTTAGATGGGAGGTATATCAGGTTCTTGACCGATTTGAACCGTACTTGGGGCAGTTGTTGAAAGTTAAAACAGAACACCGCATGCTAAATTTCAGCCACGCGTTCGACCGCTATCGTGAAAAATTCTTAATATGAAGTAAAAATTCTTAATATGAAGAAAAATGTTTTTTACCAAAGGGAATGTTTCCTCGAAAAGTTGGAAAAATTATCATCTTTAAATTACTTACTTACTTTACTTTAATTGGCTATGACAGAATATTTGTTCCACTAGCCGAACGTAGAATAGCGGTCCAAGCGTCTCGATCTTCTACGCTCATTCTAAAATCTCTGACACCAAGTTTCGAGGTGTCTCCCACAACTTGATCTTTCCATCGGGCTTTTGGTCTTCCCGGTTTGCGTGTACCACCGTGTTTGCCTTCAAAAGACTTGTTTGCTGGAGCTTCTTCATCCATTCTGACAACATGACCTAGCCAACGCAGCCGTTGTATTTTGATGCGTGTAACTATGCTATCGTCTTCATACATCTCATACAGCTCGTGGTTCATACGTCGCCCATATTCTCCGTTAACGCAAACTGGTCCATATATTTTACGAAGAATCTTTCTCTCAAATACTTTAAGCACTGTCTCATCTGCTTTCACAAGTACCCATGCTTCAGAACCATAAAACAGCACGGGTAGTATCAGTGTCTTGTAAAGTGTAGTCTTCGTCTGTCGAGAGGTGGCCTTGTTCCTAAACTGCTTACTTAGTCCAAAGTATGTAGTATCTGTTTGCCAGTATTATTCTTCGCTTTATCTCAAAACTGGTGTCATTCGTTTCGGTTACGGCGGTGCCGAGGTAGATAAAGTTACTGACTATCTCAAAGTTGTGGTTCCCAACTTTCTTTTGAATCTTTAAAACTAGAACAACATTTTTCAGAGCAAGACATAAACATCAAATCTCAAATTTTGGAAAGTGCGAGAAATGCAACTCTTGCCCTGCATACCTGCCTAGAGACCTACAGTTGTCAGACCTATACAACTTTATGAGGTGTCCCCCTCTTTTGGTAAACTATCAACGCATCACTGGCAGAGGGCTCGATAAGGAAGATGTTGACCATAGGAACTCCTCAAGGAGGAGGTGTGGGCGACTTCACTTTGGCGGCCTCTTTGCGCGTGGACGGGCCTAACTTGAAGTTGGAGACCATACATGTCGCTCTGGTGGATATGGAGGTCCCTCACCTTTTATAAATTGGGTTGATATGATGCTGAAAGCCCGGACTATCAACGCTTAACTGGCAGAGGGCTCGATAAGAAATATTGTGACCATAGTAACTCCTCAAGCAGGTTCAAGTTCTATTTCTTCTAATGTGGCTTTTGGTGATCCATGGAATTCTGACTTAATTGTGACACTACGGCGTTAAAAGGCCCTTTCGGATGAAAGTTATATATGGAAGCTATATCTAAATATGAACTGATTTTTATGGATTTTAGCTTACATATTAAGACGTCAATTTAAACCCACCATGCTAAATCGGTTGAAAGATTTATATGAGAGCTATATCTTAATCTAGACCGATTTTGATGGAATTTGGAACTCATATTGAGACGTCAAATAAAACACAGTATGCTGAATTTTGTAAAGGTCGGACTGAAATCGTGGTTTATACAGCCTTGAAAGACCGTATCGGAAGAAAGTTATATACGGGAGCTACATATAAATCTGATCTCATTTTAATGGAATTTTGCACACGAATTGGGATATCAAAAAAAGGCATTTGATGCTAAATTTGGTAAAGGTTGGGGCTACAGCCATAAAATACCATATCGGATGAAAGTATATATCATTGCAATATCTAGATTACGTTAGGCTAGGTTTAAGTGGCAGTCTGTCATCAGACTCACTTAGGCGTTTTCGTCCATTGTGATACCACAGGAACAGAAGAAGGAAGATGCCTTCTAGTTTCTACCGTTGAACCATCCAGACCGCTTTAAAAAGCCCAATAACTTGCGAATGTTCACATCCGTTAAATCAGACAGGTTCTCAAAGAAATAAGTGAAACTCCTTCTACCTGCTAGTGCGGGATACACACACAGAAAGTGTTCTATAGTCTCTTCTTCTTCGATGTCCTCACAGCTTTTTGCAAAAGTCGTTGCTGGCAACCTTCAGTCTGTCAGCATGTTTTCCGATTAGACAGTGACCTGTCATGACGGACACAATGACTGAGACGTCTATTCTAGACAATGGCAGCAAAGCAGTAGACCTTTTCAAGTGTAGTTTTGGAATGCGAACAGCCCCCTCTCTGTGACCATCTATCATTCGTTGTCCTTCGGGCCTGGTCCTGAAAACTTAGCTTACATGTCGATAGAGGCATACCCACAGATTCGAGTATCCCTGGAATGTGTAGGATAGTTCCTAGTCTCGCAAGCTCATCCGTTTTACAATCATTTGGGATATCTCTGTGGCCTGGCACCCAGAACAGGGGAATTTTGAACTGTTCCGCCATCTCGTTGAAATATCTGGACAGTCGAGGGCGGTTTTTGTGTTCAGAAATACGTTCTGCAGGGATTTAATGGCTGCCTGGTGGTCTGAGAAAATATTTATTCCAATCGTCGTTATGACATTATATCTTAGCCATTCCACCATTTCCTCAATGCTGGATCTCCGCACCGCAGGGTATATCAAGCAAGGATCTCCGCTTGATATACACTGCGGTAGTCGGGTAACCTTTTCGATATGACCAATTCTAGATCTTTAGAGAACACCCCAAAGCCCATCTGATCATTTAGTTTGGAACCATCCGTATAGAAGTCTATTTAACTTCTGTTACCAGGGATGTCGTAGTTCCAATCGGCTCTATCAGGAATGGTACAGTGGTACAGTAATTTTTATCAAAAAGCGGTTTAGGTAGGGTGTCATCCACACTGCCTGGAACATCGGATATTGTATCAAGTATAACACAGTGTCCGTAGTCGCCACATGACCAATGAGAAATCTCCCTTAACCTCACGTCAGTGGTCGCTGCAATTAGAGTAGCCACAATGTCCAGAGGCATTATATGTAGCATTAAATTCAGTGCATCAGATGGTGTCGTCCTCAGTGTGGCTGTGATGCACAATCAAGCCATCCTTTGGATCCGTTTAAGCATCAATGTCTAAATCTGCAACGATTTCTTTCTAAATCAATAGCATTCTTTTTAAAAACAAGTAAAAAGGCATTAAGTTCGGCCGGGGCGAACTTTGGATACCCACCACCTCGGGTATATATGTAAATCACCTTTCCCCAAAATTCGGTGAAAAATGCATACCATATGCCCCATGGCAGCTATATCGATATACGTTCCGATTTGAAAGAAATACTAGGAAGTACAAATCTTTGTTCAATAAATCGATCTGAACCATATACGACACGGATGTCGAAAAGCCTAACATAAGTCACAGTGTCAAATTTCAGTGAAATCGGATATGACAGCAAAATCCAAATCTGCACCGCTTTGGGCCAAGTTGCAGAAAAAACTCGAAGACCCAAACACAACTCACTCTCCCAAATTTCGATGAAATCGGATAATAAATGCGCCTTTTTTGGCCCCAAAACCTTAAATCGAGAGATCGGTCTATATGACAGCTATATCCAAATCTGGACCGATCTAAGCCAAACTGAAAAATTGCGGCGACATCGGACAATAAATGCGCTTTTTATGACCCCAAAACCTAAAACTGAAAGATCGGCCTATATGGCGGCTATATCCAAATCTGGACCGATCTGTGCCATAATGCAGAAGTATGTCAAGGGGCTGTACTTAACTCACTGTCCCAAATTTCAGCTAAATCGGATAATAAATGTGGCTTTTATGGGCCTAAGACCCTAAATGGGAGAATCGGTCAATATGGCAGCTATATCCAAATCTGGACCGATCTGGACCAAATTGACGGAGGATGTTGAAGGGCCTAAGACAACTCACTGTCTCAAATTTCAGCAAAATCGGATAATAAATGTGGCTTTTATGGGCCTAAAACCCTAAATGGGAGGATCGGTCTATATGGCAGCTATATCCAAATCTGAACCGATCTGGACCAAATTGACGGAGGATTTCGTAGGGCCTAGCACAACTCACTATCCCAAATTTCAGCAAAATCGGATAATAAATGTGGCTTTTATGGGCCTAAAACCCTAAATGGGAGGATCGGTCTATATGGCAGCTATATCCAAATCTGAACCGATCTGGACCAAATTGACGGAGGATGTCGATGGGCCTAACACAACTCACTATCCCAAATTTCAGCAATCGGATAATAAATGTGGCTTTTATGGGCCTAAGACCCCATATCGGTGGATCGGTCAATATGGGGGTTATATCAATATATAGTCCGATATAGCCCATCTTCAAACTTAACCTGCTTATGGACAAAAAAAGAATCTGTGCAAAGTTTCAGCTCAATATCTCCATTTTTGAAGACTGTAGCGTGATTTCAACAGACAGACGGACAGACGGACGGACATGTCTAGATCGTCTTAGATTTTTACGCTGATCAAGAATATATATACTTTATAGGGTCGGAAATGGATATTTCGATGTGTTGCAAACGGAATGACAAAATGAATATACCCCCATCCTTCGGTGGTGGGTATAAAAATGACATATGCAAAAATTAATGGAAATCGAACAACATATAGGACCTGTACCTTGATTACAACAATAGATGGACAGACAGACAGACGGACATGGCTTAATCGAATCAGGAAGTAATTCTAAGCCGATCGGTATGCTTAACGATGTGCCTAGCTCTTCTCCTTCTTAGCGTTGGAAACAAATCCACTAAATTACAATACCCTTTTCCACAGTTGTGGTGTAGGGCATAATAAACACCAATATATGCTCATCTCCAAAGGCTAATACCCCTCTTAATAAATGTGTGGAACATTTTATACTTACATAGTTCTCAGACCAACCGTTCACAACATTTTGCAGTGCAATGGTAACCCTAATAAACTTTAATCCTTTTCAATGGACTTTTTTGACATGAATTCCAAAAATTCCAAAACAATTAGCAATGAAATCTCATTTTACCCTCTTGTCGAATATTTGTTTATAATAATTGTAAACATGACAAATTTCGTTTCGTTCTAAATGTTTTGTCTTTAGAAGTGTGTTTTGTATTAATTAACAGCCCAAACAAAACCACAAATGTTCATTGCCCCCAAAATAGTAATAATAATAATAATAATAATTAAACAAAATGACAATATATGAAATATTTAACAAAATATTAATTGTGAACGTTGTTGAATACGGAAGAGGATGCAAATAGTTGGGTTTACGAATGAAAAACTTGAATCATATCAATCACACCTAGGTGACATTAGAAATAAAGCCAATTTCAAATCCTTTTTTGTAATTTGATATGGATAATTTATTAACACTTTGGAAATACTATGTATCAATACAAATATACTCAGTCATAGGACAACAACAAGAGCAATTGAATAAAAATATGATATAAAAATAAACAAAACAAGTTTGTTTCTTAAGTCTTTTGTTTTGCCAGCAAAGCAAAGAATTCCGCCGACGAAAACATTTATTGTTGTCGCTGTGACTGTGGCTATGGCTATTGCTGCTGTTTTACTTTTGTCCTCCGCTCCACATTCAATTCGCATTGTGGGGCGAGCAACCAACGCCCTCTGTATGATTCTAATTATAAACGAACTAACATAGTTACATAGATAAGCCTCATTACCATTGACCAGCCAGCCAGCCAGCCAACCAGCCATCCAACTAGTGACCAGCAGCATTGCAACAAAAATTCTAACGAAAAAAAAAATTCTATAAAACACCACCACTGGGCACATCGAATGGGGAATTTTATACCGGACCTATTTTCAATGAAGCTAAACAAAAACTCTTCCAAGTTGTTGTCGTTGGTTTTGTGGTGTATAGCTTGTTTTTGTTTTCCACTCACCTGAGAATAGATCACCATCACCATACCACCATTCATCTATCCAACCATCCACCATCTGCAGCAATGCAACTCTACTCGAGATGTAAAACTGTCATGGATTTAAGTATTTTTCTTTTATTTATTTATATCACTTTAACAAATTAACACCATTTTAATGCTTTGATTTAATTAAGCCAATTCATTTGTGCCCATATCAATTGAAACTTCATAACCAGTCTTTCAATGCCAGTCAATGAATAATCTTTTTGATGCACTATGCATGTATGCATGCACATTTCCCAGGAATAACCAAAAGAAAACTATTAGGGAATTTTGATTCCAATTTTAGATCAGAGGAATGGTGCTTTAGATTTCATAGGAAACTTTATAGATTTTAACATTCATAGACATTGTTGCCAAAATTTTACTTGCCTTAATTTTTTGTTTAAAGAAAATTTAGTGAAGACTTTTAGCATTTTTGAATATTTCTTTAAAATTCAATAAGTAATTTGACCAAAAATTTTTGAGACTTTCTTGTTTTATCTGTTTGCTCCCTTTTATTTTAATCTTTAAAATCTTTTTGTGATTTCTCGAATATCTTCCAGCTGAAGATCGTATTCAATGCTTTCTATTCAAAGAATAGCATAGCAAAGAACTTATAAAAGTTGAACAAGTGTGTGTTATTATTCAAAAAACTGGCTAGTGGATCATGATTTCGTATACGCCATGCATCCTCATCAATGCCTTTGTTACATTGATTTAAGTGCCTTACTTATCCCAAGATGGAGACCACTAACAGTATCTGTCTGCATGGCTCCGAAATATGGGCTGAACAGATACTGCGTATGAAAAAGATGGAGCTCGATGCTTTCTATTCAAAGAATAGCATAGCAAAGAACTTATAAAAGTTGAACAAGTGTGTGTTATTATTCAAAACACTTTGACTGGCTTGTGGATCATGATTTCGTATACGCCATGTATCCTTATCAATGCCTTTGTTACATTGATTAAGGTGCCTTACTTACCCAAAGATGGAGACCACTAACAGTATCTGTCTGCATGGCTCCGAAATATGGGCTGAACAGATACTGCGTAGGAAAAAGATGGACCTCGACGCAACGGCTTAGAGGGCAAAGCGGAGGTAAGGACACAGATATAGGATGAGTTTTTAGTCGGTACCGCTGATTCGATGGAGTCCAACATACAACGATGGACATAATCGTTAGATGTGTAAAGCATTTTTCTATCCTATCAAGCAAAAAAAACTATGTGAATCAAGTTCGAGTATGGGTTCCTCCAGCTAGATCGAGTCAATTTGAACACCCGTAAAAATTTTTCCCATCCTATCCTGCAAAAAACAAATAATTTGAGTATGCGTTCTTCCAGCTAGATCGCGCATGCGAGCCAATCTGCTTGTTGCCTTCGGCTTTAAATAGTTTAGCCGGACACCTGTAAAGCATTTTCCCACCCTATCCCGTAAAAAAAAATCAAATCAAGTTCGAGTTCTTTCAGCCAGATCACGCAGACGAGTGTCGCCCTTGACCTTAAATAGTTCAGACGAACATCCAATAGTACCTGCTGCCTTGTTGTTTTTTTTACGTTTTACCAGCAGCTGGAAAAAATGTTCCTTCCATATCCAAATCACAATATCTGCATCTGTTACCAGATTTTCTTCTTTGTCTCTGCAGGAGGATGTGTCTGTACCAAAGCCATCATTTTGATGGTTAATACCTTGTTACAATTTTCGGATTACATTCTGACTCCTAAACAATTCGATTTCCTCAGAAACAGACGTTTGTTGTCTCCTCTTTTCTCCGCATAACTTTCCTTGTCGCGTTAGAACTGAACGCAGAGTTTCTCAGCATGCCGCCTTCTTCGTATCATTAGCATTTCGTCACCATGCGTTGTCACTGCATCACTGTAGGGACTTGGAGATGGTAGTTGTTCAACAGAGCTGTATACCTAGGAAGAATTGGATGGGGATAGACAATGGACTGTCATTCCGATGTTCTTGCGGAAATGTCTGGTCCTTCTCCAGTTTGTGACGATGCAGGTTTGTATCGGTTGCCCAAAAAGTAATTGCGGATTTTTCTTATAGTCGGCGTTGACAAATTTTTTCCACGGCTTGTGACTCTGTAATTGCATTCTTTCTTCTGTCAGTTATCAGCTGTTACTTTTAGCTTGCTTTAGAAAAAAAGTCCGCGAAATTTTGTTTACATTTGTTTGTTTGGCGTCAATTTGTGGTATATTGTGAGCTGCTTCCAAGGAACCAAACGATTAATTCGGATGTTTACTGTCAACAATTGGACAAATTGAATACAGCCATCAAGGAGAAGCGACCAGAATTGGTCAATCGTAAAGGTGTCATATTCCACCAGGACAACGCTAGACCGCACACCTCTTTGGTCACTCGCCAAAAACTGAGTGAGCTTGGCTGGGAACTTTTGATGCATCCACCATATAGCCCTGACCTTGCACCATCAGACTACCATTTAATATTTCGATCTTTGCAGAACTCCTTAAATGGTAAAACTTTCGGCAATGATGAGGCTATAAAATCGCACTTGGTTTAGTTTTTTGCAGATAAAGGCCAGAAGTTCTATGAGCGTGGAATACTAAATTTGCCAGGAAGATGGCAAAAGGTTATCGAACAAAACGGCAATTATATATTTGATTAAAGTTCATTCCAAGTTTTATTAAAAATGCATTTACATTCTTTTAAAAAATCCGCAATTACTTTTTGGGCAACCAATAATTGCTTTCGGGGATCAATGCTCAACTGAAATGTATCGATTGGCGAGATCTGGCCAGGAGCAGCACATCATTTCGTCAAGAAGGAAAAGGCACTTCGACTGCAGCAGCTAGTGAAGCATCTAAGCAGGAATCGTCCAGTGTCCTGAGAAGAGTGGTTTCACGGATTTCCCAACTGTCCCTGGATGCGTAAAGAAGCTCAACATGACAAGATCGAACGAAAATGAACTCCTGGCGGACTTAGAAGACGAGGCAAACCCAACAGTGGTGGAAATTCTAAATCCTGACTATGGTCCAGTTTCTGCAGATATATCACCACACACTTCTAAGGCCACTTCGGCGGCATTAAAGGTTCTTTTGATGGCAGAAGGATTTGACATGGCTCTTATCCAGGAACTATGGGTGTCTGGAGGAATGGTTCGTAGAATAATTCCTGGATTTAAACTACTCAAGAATACGGTGAATGGAAGACACAGAACATATATCCTTGTAAAGAATAGTCTAAATGTCTTTCTTCTTCCGTCGCTTAGTACTGTAGAAGTGGTCCCTCGGCATAAGCAGAAGAGAGGCGAACTACGATACATTTCGGCACACATTCTGCACAACTATCCATTCTAGACCAGAAAAGGAAGTGAAACTGCGGAGAACATCAACAGAATGGTCAAGCGGATCTCAAAGGCCCTGAATGACTCGCTTGCGTCAGCCAAACCAAGAAGCAAACTTCGACCGCCATGGTGGACCCCAGCACTGGTTGGTCTAAGGAAGAGCTGCAGAAAACTCTTTAGCAGGGCGAAAGCCACAAGGGCATCACAAGATTGGGACGTTTATAAGGCTGAGTTAAGAAAATACAAGGGCGAGCAGAGAAAGGCTCTGAACAAATCCTGGGTGGAATTCTGCAGCTCCGAGGAGAATACATCTGAGGCCTCTGAGAAGTTCCTGAATGGACAATGTCTAGAGAGGAAACACTAGAATTACATTATATACTCTCTAGCGGACAGCGTGGGGAAGTTGTTACTGTTATGCATTTGTCGGAGGGTATTAGGGAAATTGTGCCTGAATCCACCGTGGCGCAGAGGTTATCATGTTCGCTTATGATGCCGAGAGCCTGGGTCCAAATCCCGTTGTGAACATCAGAAAAATGTTCATCAGTATTTATCCCCTTACTAATGCCGTGAGGTATCCTGACATGTTAAAACTTCTCTATCAAGTGCTGTCACTATGCGGCACGACGTTCACTATATTAACCCAACGTTGCACTTTTTCTCCAACGCAGTCAACCAAACAACTGATTATTGGTCTAATCACGTTCATGTAGAGCCAATGGCCTATACTCGGATTCAGTCCCCATTTCAAGCCCAAGGCCCTCTCACATAGTGTCCAATGCCTGTTAGCCTTCTCGATATGCTCCCGAATGTAACACATCCACTTTAGTTTCCCATCCATCATCACTTCAAAGTGTTTGACTTTGTCGGATATCTAATTCGTGCTATTAAGGAAACATGGTGCGCCAAATTGGCCCTCCTCCGTCTTCCACGTGAACAGGAAAATTTCAGTCTTCTCTGGATTAACATTCAGACCTCATTCATTCAGGTCAAACTCTGTCATATGTCATCTCCTAGACCCTTTCGGCCTTTCTGCGTAGCTGATTCCGATCCTTACCCATTAGAAGTTATTAAACATGAGGCCAAGAAGAATTTGCCCATGAACATTCCATTTAGGTACAGGGGCAAACTTCTTACATTTACTTGAATGCTGTCCAATTCAAGTTTAAGCTCAATGATAAGGGACCTCCTTTATATAGCCAAGTCCGAACATCGTGCCGCAGTGCGACACCTTTTTGAGGAGAAGTTTTTACATGGCATAGTACCTTGCAATTGTCGCCAATATAAGGAGGAGATAATTTGTCTATCATTCTGTTTGTAACACCTCAAAATATGCGTCTAAGACCCAATAAAGTATATATTGGGTTGCCCAAAAAGTAATTGCGGATTTTTTAAAAGAAAGTAAATGCATTTTTAATGAGACTTAGAATGAACTTTAATCAAATATACTTTTTTTACACTTTTTTCTAAAGCAAGCTAAAAGTAACAGCTGATAACTGACAGAAGAAAGAATGCAATTACAGAGTCACAAGCTGTGAAAAAATTTGTCAACGCCGACTATATGAAAAATCCGCAATTACTTTTTGGGCAACCCAATGTATTCTCGATCGTCTGTCCGTCCATCCGTCTGTCCGTCCGTCTCTCTGTCCGTCTGTCTGTCCGTCTATCTGTCCGTCCGTCTGTCCATCCGTCTGTCCGTCCGTCTGTCCGTCCGTCCGTCTGTTCGTCCGTCTGTCCGTCCGTCCGTCTGTCCATCTGTCTGTCCGTCTGTCCATCCATCTGTCCAACCGTCTGTCCATCCATCTGTCCGTCCGTCTGTCTGTCGAAAGCACGCTAACTTTCGAAAGAGTAAAGCTAGGCGCTTAAAATTTTGCACAAATACTTTTTGTAAATGGGCCAAATCAATCTATGTTTTGATATACCTGCCATAAAAAC
This sequence comes from Stomoxys calcitrans, assembly GCF_963082655.1. Taxonomy (NCBI): domain Eukaryota; kingdom Metazoa; phylum Arthropoda; class Insecta; order Diptera; family Muscidae; genus Stomoxys; species Stomoxys calcitrans. Next base: position 17,789,489 of record NC_081554.1, on the reverse strand, counting down.
CGATCTAGGGTCTTGACGTCTTGAGCCTCTCGAGGGCGCAATTTTCGTCAGATTTGACTCAAGTTTGGCACGTGGTGTTTTGGTATCACTTCCAACAACTGTGTTAAGTATGGCTCAAATCGATTCATAACCTGGTATAGCTGGCATATAAACCGATCTTGGATCTTGACTTCTTGAGCCGCTAGAGGGTGCAATTCTCATGCGATTTGGCTGAAATTTTGCATGAGACGTTTTGTTATGACTTCCAACAACTATGTTTAGTTTGGCGCAAATCGGTTCATAACCTGATATAGCTGCCTTATAAACCGATCTGGGATCTTGACTTCTTGAGCCGCTAGAGGGCGCAATTCTCATCTGATTGGGCTAAAATTTTTTATACAACGGCTTTTTCAATGACCTTCAACAAACGTGTCCAATATGATCCGAATCGATCTATAGCTTGATACAGCTCCCATATAAATCGATCTAACGGTTTTGCTTCTTGAGCCCCTAAAAGGAGCAATTCTTATCCAAATGAACTGAAATATTTCACAATGACTTCCACAATGTTCAGCATTCAATTCATTTATGGTCCAAATCGGACTATAACTTGATATACCTCCAATAGCATAACAGTTCTTTTTCATTATTCTTTGTTTGTCTAAAAAGAGATACCGCTCAAAGAACTCGACCAATGGTATCCATGGTGAAGGGTATATAAGATTCGGCCCGGTCGAACTTAGCACGCTCTTCCTTGTTTAAGATATTCTCGGCAGGACTCGAATCCAGACGTTCAGCTTCATAGGCAAACATACTAACCTCTGAGCAACAGGTGGCCTCCAACCTGCTCCTTAGCATGTGGTATATCTAGTCTCTAAGGAACCGATCTACCCGGTACTGGTCTAAGGATTGGATCAGTGTATCGGTCCTCACATTGTAAAAATCCCCCATCGATGTCAAGGCATACCGCCAATGTGTATTCGAACGTCTTGGCATCGAAGGACTCTTATATTTCATGCACAATCTTGTGCAGTGCAGTCTCCACCGACCATTTGTTTTTGAGCAGTCCGCTAGATGTCGTATTCTTTATAATGCTATCAACAATAAATTGCATGGTTTTGAGTTAAACGGACGTAAGGCTTATAATTCATCCATCAAAAAATTCAAAATTAAATTTGATTTATTCTGTTGTTCATTCATTGATTTATCAATGTTTGCTTTTAAGGCTTTATATAACAACTGGAGAATCACGCCTTAATACACATAACCCTATTTCAAAAAGATTAATTGCTTTTAAATGGATAACATAACAATTTTTAATGACTTACTAATAACGTAACAATTAAGTAAATGTAGAATTAATGCAAATGATATTATTTATGGGCATAGCGGACCTAAAGCTCCAAGTAAAGCCATGAAGCCCTGAAAGTGAACTTAAGCAAATTAATATTCTTTTACGAAACTCAAGAAAGAACATTAGCGTATTTATCATGCCATGGGCCGAAACTAAACTCTGTGATATTCAAATGAAGTAGAAAATGTCTCAACGCCAACATCCATAATGCCTCACTTTGTATGATCTATTTATGATATGCACAGTAGTAGACGAGCAATGACAATTGGCTAAATCAAAGGCGCTATATGGGAATGGGAAAACCCGTCAAGAAATAAAAAAATCCCAAGAATACCATAAACCGCACAACGACAGTGTACATATGTATGTGGTGATGGTGCTGGTGCTGGTGACTCACTTGCATATGAAACATACCCCTTGTGAATATCAACTCAAATTAAGAGATTTCATTTGACAATCTCCAAAGCCATCGAAGTGCAGCAGGTACATATAGTCCCCCCTAGGCAAAACCTCATCATACACCTTTTTGAAAATACACCAAACCCCCACAATGTAGGTGTTGCTTTAGGCGTCTTTGCATCTGTGTTTTCCACATCTCTATCGATTGTCTTCAATAGATTTTGATGTGAAGTTTAACCTTTTTTCCAAGCCGTTACATGGCATTAAATGACAACCAAGCTCATATAAGGAGGAATACAAATTGGCATGTTGACAAAACCTGTAGAGACTTCGTCTATCATATTTTTATTGAGTTTAGAAAAAAAATTAATAAAAAAAACAACAAATTAGATACGGCTCTTTGAATTTGTTATAATTTCAATTGACATAACTGGAAGTGAACGTTATTGGCTTCTTGCATCTAATGCTAGGGGTTTGTTCTTATTTTTTTCTTTTGTTACTTCTGAATGTGGGTGTTGGTGTTAGATGTCAACGAAGTTTAATCCATAATGCAAGAGAATATGATCGATTTGGTTTGGCTTCGCCAAGCCACGCTGTGACAGGAAGTTTATAAATTATTCAAAGAGTTTATTGAAAGTGATACTTAATAAATATATACACAAACCCTAACGTATATATGTCCATAAGCAAAAGGGGAACAGTATTTGTTTTTATTTTTCTCTAGAAGCGGACAAAACAGTTACAAATCAATCAAATCATTTATCAGAGTTTGACATGCTTTATGTTTTATGCATATTTTCAAATTACCATGGTGTTGTGTGGAATGAATTGAATTTCTAATGCGAAGCCATGTAAACCAAATCAAAAGACTTAAGACACAAACCCATGTGTGGCCGGTCGGTCCTTCCTGCTGGCAACAGCTGCAATCCAATTTAAAATTTTTTTTTTTTGAAATCTTTAAGAAAGAAAACGAGAGTCATAAGAAGATCCTTCCTCTAAAATTTCGAGAGAATCTGTTAAACAGTGAGCACTTTCTTGCAGTATTTCTCAAAATCGGGCGAACATATATATATGGGAGCTATACCCAAATCTGAACTGATTTCGATCAAGCTTTTCAGATACTGTGGCAGTCGTCGAAAAAATTTTGGCAAGATGGGTCAATAAATGCGCTTGCAGTGGCTCTACGAGTGAAAATCGGGCGATATATATGTGAGAGCTATATCTAACTTTAAACCGATTTCTCAGATACTGTGGCAATCGTCGAAAAAAAGTGTTTGGCAAAATTTTGGCAAGATGGGTCAATAAATGCGCTTGCTGTGACTCTAATAGATAAAATCAGGCGATATACATATATGAGAGCTATATCTAAATCTGAACCGATTTCTATGAAATTCACCAGTAATGTTTTGAGTGAAGAGGAAATCCACCCTGCCAAATTTCGAGAAAAGCGGTTAATAAAATACTATTTTATTGCGTTATTACTGAAAATCGGCCGAACATATATGTGGGACCTATATCTAAATCTGAACCGATTTCAAGCAAACTTCTCAGATACTGTGACAGTCGTCGAGGAAAGCTTTGTATGAAGTTTTGGGAAGTTTGGTCAATAGATGCGCTTGCAGTGGCTCTAGGAGTGAAAATCGGGCGATATGTTGGGTTGCCCAAAAAGTAATTGCGGATTTTTCATATAGTCGGCGTTGAAAAATTTTTTCACAGCTTGTGACTCTGTAATTGCATTCTTTCTTCTGTCAGTTATCAGCTGTTACTTTTAGCTTGCTTTAGAAAAAAAGTGTAATAAAAGTATGTTTGATTAAAGTTCATTCTAAGTTTTATTAAAAATGCATTTACTTTCTTTTAAAAAATCCGCAATTACTTTTTGGGCAACCCAATATATATGAGAGCTATATCTAAATCTGAGCCGATTTCTATGAAATTCACCTGAAATATCGGGAGTCAAAAGGAAACATCTCTTGCCAAATTTCGAGAGACTCGGTAAACAAATGACAACGTTATTACAATATTAGTCCAAATCGGACGAACATATATATGGAAGCTATATCCAAATCTGAACCGATTTTTATACCCACCACCGAAGGATGGTGGTATATTCATTTTGTCTTTCCGTTTGCAACACATCGAAATATCCATTTCCGACCCTATAAAGTATATACATTCTTGATCAGCGTAAAAATCTAAGACGATCTAAACATGTCCGTCCGTCTGTCTATTGAAATCACGCTACAGTCTTCAAAAAAAAAAGATATTGAGCTGATCGGACTATATCCTGATATAGCTATATCGGACTATATCCCGATAAAGCCCCCATATAGACCGATCGGCCGATTTAGGATCTTAGGCCCATAAAATCCACATTTATTGTCCGATTTTGCTGAAATTTGGTACAGTGAGTTGTGTTAGGCCCTTCTTCATCCTTCGTCAATTTGGCTCAGATCGGTCCAGATTTGTATATAGCTGCTATATAGACCGATCCTCCGATTTAGGGTCTTGGCCCATAAAAGCCACATTTATTATCCGATTTTGCTGAAATTTGGGACTTGGAGTTGTGTTAGACCCTTCGACATCCTGCGTAAATTTGGCTCAGATCGTTCTAGATTTGGATAAAGCTGCCATCCTCCGATTTACGGTCTTAGGCCCATAAAAGTCGCATTGGTTGTACGATGTCGCCGAAATTTGGGACAGTGAGTTAAGTTAAGCCCCTCCACATATTTCTGCAATTTGGTCTAGTTCGATCAGGATTTGCATACAGCTGCCTTATAGACCGATATCTCGATTTAAAGTCTTGGCCCCAAAAAAGGCGCATTTATAATCCGATTTAACTGAAGTTTGTCACATTGACTTATGTTAGGCTTTTCGACATCCATATTGTATATGATTCAGATCGGTTTACCTTTAGATATAGCTACTAAAAAGACTTCAGTGGGCCAAACACGAGGAGAGGTCGGAGATAATGGCCCAGCACAAGGTGTTGCGAGATTTCGAGCCTTCTTTAAATATCTACCACACAAGCTGCCTCTACAAATCATCTCATCGAGTATTGACCTAATCGCCCTTAAAGATTTGCTTTTTGAGAAGATTGAGCGGTAGAAACTGTTCTTAAGAACGATAAAATCTTGGTTTTTATTAGTGATTTCAAGATGATGATGACGGTGACGGTATTGGGAATCTGCTACAAGGCCCCTCATATCGGTATGTCGTTGATGGCAACGGTCAAGTGTATAATCACTCAGCCAGAGATCTCCGCAATTATTATAGCCGCAATCAAAATACTAGGAAGAGGTCTAGCGCCCTCGAAACTGGGAATTATATCAGCGATGACACATACACACTTGCTCATAAATACGTATGTATATAAAATTATAAGCTAGTGACCTTAGATATAATGAGCAATTGTATGCATTGAGGATATTGAGGTCGAATTTAGTGGCGAACTCGAAAATTTAACAGACTACCTATCAAAGAGGAGCCCACCGTAGGGCAGAGGTAAGCATGTGCGCCTAGGATGCTGAACACCTGGGTTCGAAATTTTCAGAGGTGGTTATCCCCTCCTAATGCTGGCGGCATTTGGAGGGGATTTTTTCCTCAAACGGGGTGTCGCACTGCGGCACTCCGTCCGGACTCGGCTATAAAAAAGGGGCCCCTTATCATTGAATAGGACTGCACTCATTGATATGTGAGAAGTTTGCCCCTGTTCCTTAATGGAATATTCATTGGCAAATTTGCATTTACCTATCGAGACGTATTCTATCTTAGTGATTTGTTTTCCTGAAATAGAAGATTGGCGGCAGATATTGGCACATGACACAGTTATATTCGTCCTCGGCAAGGGAATCACGCATACGTGGCATTCGTTGACATACTGGACCAAGTTGAAACAAAGAATAGTAGGGCAGTGGTGATGGTAGTTTGGAAATCTATAAGTGCCAGGAATTTTTGACCTGTCGTCCAACGGAGAAGGGAAGTAGAACAATCTTAAGCGAACCCTTAATGATCGACTTAATGGCAGCGTGCATGGGAATGCCGCCCAATGATATCATGATGAGGACGAGATGATTGTCCACTTGCTTCACTGACACCTGATTCGCCAGAAACATAGGTTCTGCATCTTGACGATCTCAATCAATCGCTGAGAGGTCTCCTCAAACGTATTGGCATGATGGAAAGCTTCCCAAACTTCTTCAAACTGGTCACCAAGTGAACTCACCTTGAATAGACCTATGTTGTTGAGCATCCTTTTATGTGGCAATAGGTCGACTACAATCTCCCCATAATGCTATCAACAATTGCGAACTTTTGAGCCAGCTAAATGCCGACTAGGCTAAAATAGGAGATCGCTTATATGGAGATATATACCCGCTGTTACTTAATTGTATGTTTGGGGGCGAATTTGTAATTGCATGACTACAATCGGTACTATTGTAGTAATGTTATACTTCTGGGAAGATTTTGATTCTGGACCACTGAGCTTGGTGGTCAAGAATTACATATCTTGTTGAATTAATAAAAGGATAATCATGGGCAAAAAATGTTTTTTTGGTTTAATAACTAAAAAAAAAATACCAAAACGTTGCATCGCGGAAGGCAGACATGCTTGCTTACAATGTTCAATTGCAAATATTTAAAAATATTTATGAAAAAAATAAATATTAAGAAATATTAAAACCAAAATATAACTCGTACATAACCATGCCCCCAAAACTTGAATTTTAATGCCGAAACCATGAAAACTGTCATATCAACCACGTGCATGAATTTTGAACAATAATTCATGTAAAAAAGGGAATTTTTTTTATCAAAATTAAAAAAAAAAAAAACATTTCAATATGTCCACAAATAGTCACAACATGCCTTCATGGAGTTGCCATGGATGGCAAGTGATGATTCTGCTCCATCTACTGCGGTACTCTTGCCACAATTACTTTCGATGGGCCTCTTCGCCATTACCTTCATGAAGTTCAAATAACAAAATGCATTGTATTTCATTTCATTCCATTCAAGCTGTGCCATTGTCCCGAGAATCATTTTGGGCCCTATAGGCGAGGAGAAGGCGAAGAAGAAGAAGGTTGAGGCGGTAGACTGGTTTGTTGCTGTAATGATTATTTTGTGGGCTTTCAAGTGCCTCTTGAGCAAAAAATTTTTATTTTATTTTGTTTTCAATGTCTATTGAAACAAATGGACAGATGGCTGTGGCTGTAGCTGTGTCTGGGTGGATGGATGGATGGATGGCATCTTCATTATTAATCATTTTGACCTAATTTTCCATCAAGAAATTATACAAAAAATATGTAGATCAAGTGTTTTTCTGTCTGTCCTTTCACAAACAAAGATGACGATAACTGAAAGTAAATTGAGATTTTGATGCAGATTTTATCATATTGAAGTTTAAGCATTCGTTTGAGGATAGTATTAAGCGATAATTGTGATCCCATTGAAATTGCAGTCAAAAATACTTTGGATTTATTAACATTTAAAACATAATTACTAAACGCTAACACAATGCTGCAAAATAAAATACAAAATTTTGCACGAGAATTAAAAACAAGTAAGAGCGTGCTAAATTCGGCCGGGCCGAATCTTATATACCCTCCACCATGGACGCATCTGTCGAGTTCTTTACACAGTATCTGTTTTTATACAAACAAAGTATAATGAATAAGGACGGAGGAGTAGCTATAAGTAGCAAGAAATCAAGATCCCAGATCGGTTTATATGGCAGCTATATCAGGTTAGAGACCGATTAGAACCATACTTCGCACAGTTGTTGGAAGTGATATCAAAACACTATGTGCGAAATTTCAATCAAATCGGACGAGAATTGCGCCCTCTAGAGGCTCAAGAAGTCAAGACCCAAGATCGGTTTTTATGGCAGCTATATCAAAACATAGACCGATTTGGTCCATTTACAATCCAAACCGACCTACATTAATAAGATGTATTTGTGCAAAATTTCAAGCGGCTAGCTTTACTCCTTTATAAGTTAGCGTGCTTTCGACAGACAGACGGACGGACATGGCAAGTCACGACGATTTAGAATATATATACTGTATGGGGTCTTAGATGCATATTTCGAGGTATTACAAACAGAATGACGAAATTAGTATACCCCCATCCTATGGTGGAGGGTATAAAAAATGGGAATGGAGCATAACAAAATAGTAAGTTTCCGTCAAATAGGGTAATCACAATTTCACTATAAAAACTTGGAAAATTTAAAACTGCTGTATCGCCTTAACTGTGCATCCTAGAGGGAAATGGGTCTTAATTCATGACTCCATCAAAAAATTCTAAATTTCATCGAAAATACACTAAAAGTCGAAATTTCACTTGGAAAACTTAAAATGGCTGTACACTCTAAACTATGTGTCCTAGAGGGAAATGGACCTTAATTCGTGACTCCATCAAAAAATTCAATATGTCATCGAAAATCCATTACAAATCAAAATTTCACTTGAAAAACTTAAAATGACTGTCTCTCCTTAACTATGCGTGCTGCACGAAAATGGACCAACATTCGTGACTCCATCAAATAATTCAAAATGTCATCAATAATCCATTGAAAGTCGAAATTTCACTTGGAAAACTTAAAATTACTGTATCTACTTAATCAGGCGTCCTAGAGGGAAGTGGGACTTAATTCGTGACTCCATCAAAGAAGACAAATTTTCTTCGAAAATCAATTGAAAGTCGAAATTTCACTTGGAAAACTTATAATGGCTGTATCTCCTTAACAGTGCGAACTAGAGGGAAATGGGCGATAATTCGTGACTCCATCGAAAAATTCAAAATTTCATCGAAAATCCATTAAAATTCCAAATTTTACTTGGAAAACTTAAAATGACTGTATCTCCTTAACTATGCGACCTAGAGGAAACATGGGCCTTAATTTGTGACTCCATCGAAAAATTCAAAATTTCATCGAAAATCCATTAAAATTCTAAATTTCACCTGGAAAACTTTAAAATGGCTATATTTCCTTAACTATGCCTCCTAGAGGGAAATGAGCCTTAATTCATGACTCCATCAAAAAATTCTAAATTTCATCGAAAATCCACTATAAGTCGAAATTTTGTTTGGAAAACTTAAAATGGCTCCATCCCCTAAACTATGTGTCCTACAGAGAAATGGGCCTTAATTAGTGACTCCATCAAAAAATTCAATATGTCATCGAAAATCCATTACAGCTCAAAATTTCACTTTGAAAACTTAAAATGACTGTATCTCCTTAACTATGCGTGCTGCACGGAAATGGACCAAAATTCGTGACTCCATCAAATAATTCAAAATTTCATCGATAATTCATTGAAAGTCGAAATTGCACTTGGAGAACTTAAAATGGCCGTCCTAGAGGGATGTGGGACTCCATCAAAGAAGTCAAATTTTCATCGAAAATCAATTGAAAGTCGAAATTTCACTTGGAAAACTTATAATGGCTGTATCTCCTTAACTGTGCGATCTAGAGGGAAATGGGCCTTAATTCGTGACTCCATCGAAAAATTCAAAATTTCATCGAAAATCCATTAAAATTCCAAATTTCACTTGGAAAACTTAAAATGGCTGTATCTCCTTAACTATGCATCACAGAGGAAATGAGGACTTAATTCGTGACTCCATCAAAAAATTCAAAATTTCATCGAAAATCCATTAAAAGTCGAATTTTCACTTGGAAAACTTAAAATAGCTGTATCTAGTTAACCATGCGTTCTAGAGGGAAGTGGGACCTCATTCGTGACTCCATCGAAAAATTCAAAGTTTCATCAAAAATCAATTGAAAGTCGAAATTTCACTTGGAAAACTTAAAATGGCTGTATCTCCTTAACTGTGCGATCAAGAGGGGAATGGGCGTTAATTCGTGACTCCATCGAAAAATTCAAAATTTCATCGAAAATCCATTAAAATTCCAAATTCAACTTGGAAAACTTAAAATGGCTGTATCTCCTTAACTATGCATCACAGAGGAAATGAGGACTTAATTCGTGACTCCATTAAAACATTCAAAATTTCATCGATAATCCATTGAAAATCGAAATTTCACTAGGAAAACTTAAAATAGCTGTATCAACTTAACCATGCGTCCTAGAGGGAAGTGGGATCTAATTCGTGACTCCATCAAAAATTCTAATTTTCATCGAAAATCCATTGAAAATCGAAATTTCACTTGGAAAACTTAAAATGGCTGTATCTCCTAAACTATGCGTCCTAGAGGAAACATGGGCCTTAATTCGTGACTCAATCGAAAAATTCGAAAATCCATTAAAAATCTGAATTTTACTTAGAAAACTTAAAATGGCTGTATCTTCTTAACTATGCGTCCTAGATTGAAATAGACCTTAATTGTGACTCCATCAAAAAATTTAAAATTTCCTCGAAATTCCATTAAAAATCAAATTTTCACTTGGAAAATTTAAAATTGCTATATCTCTTTAACTTTGCCTCTGGAACGAAGTATGCCCTAAATTCAAAATTTCAACGAAATTTCCTTTGAAAACTTTATCCCTCCTAGAGGGATATGGGCCTTAGTTCTTGACTCCATTAAAAAAATTCATTGCATCAAAAATCCATAAAAAATCTAAATTTTACCTTGGAAACTATAATTTTATGAGATCTTGGAATAATCATTCAAGTAATGCCTAGACCGTTTGCTTCAAAACTTTTTGCTATAAACTTACATTTGTTTTATAACAACAACTTTTATGTGTATCAGTTCTTATACTACATGCTATGACTTTTATAGTACGACATGGATTGTTTAAAATATGCGTACGTGTTTCTAATTATTGCAAATTATTGATGGTTTTATGATTAGTGTTACACCCTTAACACTCCATTTATGGCAACTTGTTCATTAGACTTCAATGCGATTCGATTCTATTCCATTCTATTTAGCTTTAGTTTGTATTGAATTTCGATTATGTATATTGTAGTGCTTGACACTTAATGGATGGGGAAGTTTGTTTCTTAAGTCTTTTGTTTTATCTGTCGTATGAATTGAATTTAATTGCTCTACGCTCAAAAAATTGTTCCGAAACAATTAATTAATAGTTTTGGTTTTGTTTAATTTTTTGATTTCTGATGCGAATGTGATTGGTATTGTCAGTTATTTTAATTGGAGTTGCCATGCTGGACTATGACTACTGGATTGGCAATTTGAAGTTAGAGCAATGTATGACGGTTGTGCTATGAATGTTCGGTTGACAAGGTTTATTTTTTTTATAAACATAAGCAACAAATAGGACTTTTTACTATGACGTTTTCTTTGACATATAATAGACGTTCCAAGAAAGATCCGAATCGGTCCTAAACTTGATGTAGCTCCCATATATATCGATATCCCTTCTTTACTCTGAAATTTTGCACAATGTCTTTTCCTATGACGTCTATTATACGTGCCAAGTTTGGCACGTATAATGCCGTATTAACCATATAAACCGATCTCTCGATTGCATTTTTTGATTCTTGATCCCGATTGCAGTTATTGTGTGATATAGCTGAAATTTCGCCCAAAATCTTCTCCTATGACCTTCAGCAAGCCACGTATGGTCTGAATTGGTCTACAATCTTTACATAAGATAAGTAGGTAAGATTCATATATAAGAAAGGTAGGGTATATAAATTTCGGCACTGCGAAACTAGCACGCTTTTACTTGTTTTTTTTTTCTTACTGAGAATTATAGTTTTTTTTTTCATTTTTTACTTATATACATAATTCTTTTTTTATATAACAAATGGCCACCCAAAACCTACAGTTTCAGTTGTATGGTTTTTAACACCAATTGTTAATCATATTCTTGTTGCTTTATCTTGTATCTCTCCGCAATTGTTACAGAACTAATTAATTAGCCTTATTAAGAATACTCAACACACTGTTAATCGATTTCAAAAAAATTACCTATAGGTTATGGCCCCTACACACAGTTGACATAAGACCACAACAGAACAGCAGACCACATACGAACAAACATGTTGTCAAACACTCCTTAAATGGGTAGGTTTCACACCTCCCCCATTCGAAAAAAAAAATTAAATCTGGCCATAATACAATTAAGTACAATATCATTAATATCGAAAAAAAATCAAATCAACGGCCAAAAGTGGCGCCGACAGATAGAACACACCACACACCACGCCAAGAAAATGTACTTATTATGCTATTGATCTTGAACTCAAGCGACAAAGGCAACGTCTTTCCACAGACCATTTTGTAATTTAATCTCATGTAAAATTCAAATTTTTAAGCTGGCGTTCCCAGTCGGCTTTGTGGTGAATGGTTAATAGATTTCCTGTGAAAACCTATGGAGTTCTATTTAACTTTACATTCACTAAGATAGTGTAGATCTAATTATTTTATGGCATATGGAGGGTGGCATTGAGTTTATAAATTAAAAGTTAAACGAAAAAAATAATTTTGAAAGGCAAAATCAAAGGAGGCAAAGTCATTAGGAGCTAAATGTAAATGTAATATAAATTTGACCACAAAGATTCCCTTACGAAACAGCACAGAAACTTCTCTCATGTCAATGATTGCTGTCAGATGCAAGTTTTAAAAATGAAATGAAGGGACCCAATCTGAACGGCATATCGCTGAGCGACACCTCTTTCTCTTTACAGGCAGTAAAAAGGCGTTAAGTTCGGCAGGGCCGAACTTTGGATACCCACCACCTCGGGTGTATATGTAAACCACCATTCATTAAAATCCAGTGAAAATTTCATTCCTTATGTCCCATAGCAGATTTATTGAAATATGTTCCGATTTGGACTAAATACTAATAAGTACAAGTCATTGTTCAATTGTATTGTATAACAAAATATTGGTCTTTTTAGGAGCTATATCTAAAAATAAACCGATCTGAACCATATACGACTTGGATGTCGAAAAGCCTTACATAAGATAATGTGTCAAATTTCAGTGGAATCGGATAATAAACGCGCCTTTTATGGGGCCAAGACTTTAAATCGAGATATCGGTCTACATGGCAGCTATATCCAAATCAGGACCGATTTGGGCCAAGTTGCAGAAAAATGTCGAAGAGCCTAACACAACACACTGTCCCAAATTTCTGCGAAATCGGACAATAAATGCGCCTTTTAAGGCCCCAAACCCTAAAACCGAGAGATCGGTCTATAAGGCAGCTATATTCAAATCTGGCCCGATCTGCGCCATATTGCAGAAGTATGTCGAGAGGCCTAACTTAACTCACAGTCCCAAATTTTGGCGAAATCGGACAATAAATGCGCCTTTTAAGGCCCCAAACCCTAAAACCGAGAGATCGGTCTATATAACAGCTATATTCAAATCTGGACCGGTTTGAGCCAAATTAAAGAAGGACGTCGAAGAGCCTAACACAACTCACTTTCTCAAATTTCAGCGATATCGGACAATAAATGCGCCTTTTAACCTAAAACTGAGAGATCGGTCTATATAGCAGCTATATTCAAATCTGGACCGATCTAGGCTAAATTGAAGAAGGACGTCGAAATGCCACACAACACTCGTAACAATGGACTTATTTAGAGGCGAGTTTGGTGAACATTTTATTTCACGTTCAGGACCACTCAATTGACCGCATAGATCATGCGATTTAACACCTTTAGACTATTTTTTGTGGGGCCTATGTTAAAGCTCATGTCTATACAGACAAGCCCGCTTCAATAGACGCATTGGAAGACAACATTGAAGCATTTATTTGTGATATACCGGCCGAAATGTTGAAAAGATTATGCCAAAATTGAACTAAGCGGATGTATATTTGTCACGGTCGACATTGGCATGAACACAACATTGGCAACATTAAATTATATGGACAGTACATCGATTCTAATACAGACTTAATTAATTTTTCTGATTTCTCCTTTTTTTGAAAAACTTTCCTAAAGCTCTTAAAAATCACCCTTTATAATCGGGAAATCAACTCCTTCGAAAGTCAGCGTGCTTTCGACAGACGGACTGAGAGGCGGACATACGGACGGACGGACGAACAGACGGACATACGGTCGGACGGACAGACAGACAGACGTATGGACGGACGGATGGACGGACGGACGGATGGACGGACGGACGGATGGACGGACGGACGGATGGACGGACGGACGGATGGACGGACGGACGGATGGACGGACGGACGGATGGACGGACGGACGGATGGACGGACGGACGGATGGACGGACGGACGGATGGACGGACGGACGGATGGACGGACGGACGGATGGACGGACGGACGGATGGACGGACGGAAATCAACTCCTTCGAAAGTCAGCGTGCTTTCGACAGACGGACTGACTGACGGATGGACGGACGGATGGACGGACGGATGGACGGACGGATGGACGGACGGATAGACGGACGGATGGACGGACGGATGGACGGACGGATGGACGGACGGACGGATGGACGGATGGGCGGACGGATGGACGGATGGACGGACGGACGGATGGACGGACGGATGGACGGACGGATGGACGGACGGATGGACGGACGGATGGACGGACGGATGGACGGACGGATGGACGGACGGATGGACGGACGGACGGATGGACGGACGGATGGACGGACGGATGGACGGACGGATGGACGGACGGATGGACGGACGGATGGACGGACGGATGGACGGACGGATGGACGGACGGATGGACGGACGGATGGACGGACGGATGGACGGACGGATGGACGGACGGATGGACGGACGGATGGACGGACGGATGGACGGACGGATGGACGGACGGATGGACGGACGGATGGACGGACGGATGGACGGACGGATGGACGGACGGATGGACGGACGGATGGACGGACGGATGGACGGACGGATGGACGGACGGATGGACGGACGGATGGACGGACGGATGGACGGACGGATGGACGGACGGATGGACGGACGGATGGACGGACGGATGGACGGACGGATGGACGGACGGATGGACGGACGGATGGACGGACGGATGGACGGACGGATGGACGGACGGATGGACGGACGGACGGATGGACGGACGGATGGATGGACGGACGGATGGACGGACGGATGGACGGACGGATGGACGGACGGATGGATGGACGGACGAACGGACGGATGAACGGATGGACGAACGGACGGATGAACGGATGGACGAACGGACGGACGGACGGATGGATCTAGAATATATATACTTTAGGTCTTAGACGAATATTTCGAGGTATTACAAACGGAACAACGAAATTAGTATACCCCCATCCTATGGTGGTGGGTATAAAATTTTAACACATACATTCCAGTAAGGTACAGAATATACTTCTCCCTTATCAATGGTGCAGACCAATTGAATATTTAGCACAATTGGTTTGGCAGGGTGGCAAAGGCATCGATCGTCGCGTATCCTTGGACTGAGCAAGTATGACTTTTTACTGCTGATACGATTCCCTAATGGTCATAGTAATGTTAGGTTTTTCTTACACTGCTGTAGGGTGTGCGGTAACGAGAAGCAGTTTGAGAGGGTGGAACACCCTCCAAGCACCTAGCCCTCTTGCCATGCAGGAGCACTGAAAAAGCATGAATTGGCTAGCTGGCCATAATCTCACCGGTGAGAACCTGCGGTTCACCAAGTTCCCTACTTATACGTTTCTGGTGCCTTGCACCTTACCTGGGTGTTTCTCTACCTGCGTTTCTCCCTGCTTGTTGATGTTGTTGTAGTCACACCAGCTTGATCCTGTCCACAGTACCGATCGCCGTGTGAACAGGCCCAATAACTCACATTGTCATGCCGAGTACCATAGGCACTCAGTATTGAAGCAATAACAGGTGCCGACCGGTCTCTCCTGAGACTCTCCACTTGATACCGCTGATTGTCTGTGTGGGTTTCGCCGTCTTTCTCTTCTGGCTTCTTCTTAGACAAACACAATGAGCATAAGAATAAGATCTCCTAGTGCCGCTTCCCTCCACCTAGTTTGCTAGTCGCTTGCACTCAAACCAAACTAACCCAACCTTGGGTGGGTCAAATTTTAGTGGTAGTCAAAACCAAAATCTGCAATAACTTCTTAGAAGTTTGCCCAAGAAAACATTTGGGTCAAGATTCTTGTTATTATCGAAAAAATGAAAAGTTTGATTAATATGGAACCAAAAATAAAAGATTGTCTTAAAAACTAATTGTTTTACTTTAGGCCCATGCTTTTTTTACGAATTTTGTAATTACAAATTGACCAACTCTACCCATTGTACAGGTATGGGTTTTGGATAATTTTTGGTGGTATACTAGCGCCTTTGGGTTGGCTATACAATTTTTATACCAAAGCACATAGCCATTCATAACATTGCAAATGCATACATGCCCATGAACATTCCATTGAGGAACTGGGACTAACCGTAGCGCAGAGAATAGCATGTGATGTTGAACGCCTGGGTTCAAATCCTGGTGAGAACATCGAAAAAAACGTTCAGCGGTGTATCCCCTCCTAAATCGGACAGCACTCGTTTATATGTGAGAGGTCTGCCCCTATTCCAATCATAATAGTATATGCAAATTCATCAGATAAACTGCTCCTATTTGCATCTGAATCATTTTTTAGTTCGTAGTTACTTTAATTGCATATAAATTATGACACTACGTACACTGTAGTGCACACGTTAGGCATCTATTGGCTTATCAGATAAATCGCCAAGAAACACACCCTCATGCCTTTCAATAAATTGGTTATTTATGGAACAAATTGCTTTATTACTGACAGAATAGGATAGAAAAAGAATAAAAGCGATCAGGCAAACCTCTTTGATTGCAAAAACAAAGGATTTGTCACTATGTCACTCTATATACCCTACAAAACTATCGGGGGCATAATAACTTTGTGCAATTGTGAGCAACGGCAAGTAGGAGAAGCAGAAGAGCTAAGTATATCGATATGCGTGGTATCATTTTCTGATTCGATTAATACATGTCCATCTACCCATCAGTCTGCCCCCACATTTTTGCATTAAGGAACAGGGGCAAACTTCTTACATATCACAGAGTGCTATCCGATTCAGTTTTAAGTTTATTGTTTTACGAGTGGATAACCACCGTTGAAAATTGTTTATGATGTTTTCACCAGGATTCAAACTTAGATGTTCCGCGCAACGCACAGTGGGAGAAAATCGAAAAACAAATATTAAAAAATGCCGTGTGAGAACTGCTAGAGATATCTCTTCGAAATGGTTAAAGCTGAGGTGCTAGCGAGATCATGTGCAAATTTTCAAGGCGCAGGTGATCTGGGCGCCTCTTGACAGGCCCCTTAAATTGGTCACCTCGGCATTTCGAAAAATTTTTCGGACTGCCAAATCTTTATTTGTAGTCCGGATAGTGCTCAAAATTCCCTAAAAAAGTAAAAAGTCAGCTTGAGGTATAAAATATCTTCACTGGTTTTGGGGATATACACGTTTTAGTTTTTATTTGTTGAAATTTTAGTCGAGATTGGCTACGTATTTTGCAATTAACGAAAGCATTTGTGGTTCAATTTCCATTTTAATGCATGATTTTGATTCGTGACAAAATTTTCAATAACTCTGCTCTAACAGTTGTCCACATTTGTTTTTTACGTTAAAAATTATGCAGTTTGAACCTTGACAGCCATATCTTAATATGGTACTAATGGAACAATCTTTAAGTCGCATGTCGGGAGGCTTAAAACAACTCACTGATTCTAATATTATCGAAATCGGATAATAATTGCGGCTTTTATGGCCTTAAGATCCTCAAGAAGCAGATCGGTCTATATGGCAGCTGTATCTAAACATTGTTCGATTTGGTGTGATGATAAAGGCTTAAAACAGCTCACTGTTTCAAGCTTCAGCGAAATCGCATAATAAATGCGCCTGTTACGGACATAAGACCCTAAACTAGCATATCGGTCAATATGGCAGCTATGGCATGCTCTGATATGGTCCATATTCTAGGGGCCCCATATATATATTGGGGCCCCTAGTATAACTTCCTGTTTCGAATTTCAGCAAAATCCGATAATAATTGCGGCTTTTATGGGCTTAAGACCCTTAATCGCCAGATCGTTCTATATGGCAGCTATATCTATATATAGTCCGACTTGGCCCATTCAAGAACTTATCCTGCGTATAGAAGAAATACGATTCTGTGCAAAATTTCAACTCAATATCTCAATTTTTAAAGACAGTTGAGGGATTACAACTGACGAACACAGGGACGGACAAACACACGGACTTCGTTACATCGTCTTAGAATTTTATGACAATCAGAATATATATTCTTTATAGGGTCGGAAATGAATATTTCGATGTGTTGCAAATGGAATGACTAAATGAATATACCCCCTTTCCTACGGTGGTGGATGGGTATAAAAATGTGAAAAAAAAATTTTTGCATTTTTTTTTCAAAAAAAAAGTATTATCATTGATTAGTCTTCATTGAATAAACTTGCTTAAATACCTTAATTATACCCTACACCACCACTGTGGTACTGGGTATTATAAGTTTGTGCATTTGTTTGCAACGCTAAGAAGGAGAAGAGCTGGACCCATCGCCTCAGAATTACTATCTGATTCGATTTAGCCATGTCTGTCTGTCCGGCCGTGAGTCCATGTATTCTTGTAATCAATGTGCAGGTCGTATTTGTTGTCCAATCATCAGGAAATTTTGCACATATCACTCTTTTGCCACAAGGACAAACGATATTGATTTTGGAAAAATCGATTCAGATTTCGATATAGCTCCCATATATATGTATCGCCCGATTTGCAATTAAATCGCCGTAGTAACTACAATCTGTTCAAAATTTGGCACAGACAGTTTTGTTACTGATTTTAACATATCTGCAAGATTTCATCAAAATCGGTTCAGATTTAGTTATAGCTCCCATACATATGTATCGCCCGATTTGCACTTAAATGGCCGTAGTAGCTACAATTTTCAACCGATCTGCACAAAAATTTGGCATTGACTGTTTTGTTAGTGATTTTAACATATATGCAAGATTTCATCCCCTCCCACCCTCCCCCTTACCCTAATTTTCAGAAACGCCAGATCTCGGAGATGGGTGGTGCGATTTAAGCGAAATTATGTGTGCTCTCATATAGTACCCTAAAAATAAAAATTTGGTATCCAAATGTCGGATGGGGTACCTAGGGGGGGATGCCCCACCCTAAAACCTACCAAACTTATATTTAGACCAATCACGACAATATGGGACTCAAATGAAAGGTATTTAGATAAGAAAACGTATCTGATATCCAATTGTCGGACCAAGTGCTAGGGGGACCATCCCAAGCCCCAAAACACCCCTAAAGTGGACATATTTAGCGACCATGGCAATATGGGACTCAAATGAAAGGTATTTGCGAGTAGAATAAGAATCGGATATCCAAATGTGGGACCACGTTTCTAGGGGTCCACCCTTTTCCAAAAACACCCCCCAAGCAGGACTTATTACCGACCATAGGAATATGGGGCTTAAATAAAAGGTATTTCAATGTAGAATACGAATCTGATATCCAAATATGGGACCAAGTGTTTGGGGGACCGCCTCTCACCAAAAACATCCCCCAAATGTGACAAAAAAAGTGTCTACGGGGCCACGCCACCCCCACAGACTACTCAATTAGTAAATATTTTCTGACTATTGCAATATGAGGCTCAAATAAGAGGGTTCTTAAAGTGGAACACGAATGCGATATATATTTTCAAGGCAAACTCACTGAGTGGACGCCCATCCTCCAAAACACCCCCCCAAGCCGGTCATGATTGCCGACTATGGAAATATGGGGCTCAAATTAAAGGTATGTGGGAGTTGACCACGTATCTGATATTAACATTAGCGGACACCTGTCTAGCGGACGTCCCAACACCATAACAACCCCCAAATTGGACGTATTTGCTCACCAAGACAATTTGGGTCTTAAAAAAAGGGGAATAAATATTCATAGTTTTTAGGGTCAATACCCAAAACCGGATATCGCAATATGGGGCTCAAATAAAGGTATTTGGGAGTAGAATACGAATTTGATGCCCAAATGTAGGACCATGTTTTTAGGGCATCACCCCTTCCCTAAAACGCCCCCAAAGGTTAAAAAATTTTCGACCATGCCAATATAAGGCTCAAATAAAAGGTATTTGAGATTAGAAAACGAATTTGATAACCTATTTTGGGGCCATGTGTTTGGGGGACGCCTCATCATGTAAACTCTTCTTAAGCCAATGGCAATATGAGGTTTAAATAAATGGTATTTTAGAGAAGAGCACGAGCTGATATTTTTTCAGGGCCAAGAATCGGGGGGACCACCTCACCCCCGAAAATACCATTAAATCAGATATCAAGAGAATATCGGGCTGAAATAGAGTATTTTAAGAATATTCATAGACCAATAAATATAATATGGGATTCAGATAAAGGCACTTATATTGTTAAACTGTTAGTCAAGCGATATACTATTTTCGTAGCATGGTATTTCACTAAAAGATCTTTAATTGTCGAAAATAAATATTCCAAGGAAACTTTTGTTCCATATAAAGTAAAAGAAGGCGCAGCGGAGCGGGTCCGGGTCAGCTAGTATATTTATATATTGCCCGAATTTATAATTGTAGGGTATTATATAGTCTTGTATAGAGGACGTATTGTAGATGCCTTTTAAGTGAAATTTTAGCAAGATATGTCAACTTAAACGGGTACTTTATGTACTTCAAAATATAAAATTTTCTATTAAAGAGTTGGAAAAACCCTTCGACTTCAAAAACTCCCAAGCCCAAATCCACCAATTAGGCACATATTTTTTACTCCATATGTTCTATAAACCCATGCAAAAAATGTTTTGCACCTAACAATATTCGTAGCCTCCACAGCAAATTTACTTAAAAATGCCGATCTTTAAACCATCTTTGTCTAAAAGGGGTATTTTGGAGATTTTTGTAAAAAAAATCGGGTTGAATTTATTTTTAATTTTTTAAAGACACTTTTATCTGCAAAAAGAGGACCCTTATCATAGAGCTTACACTTGAATCGGATCCCACTGATTCTTATTTCATGGGTGAATTTGCAAATGTGACCATGTTGTTGATGAGCTGGGATTACCCAATAAATGAATCGTGAATTCGATTACAACCAGAGGCTTCGGTGTGCCTCTACTGTGGTGTGACAATTGGCTAAGTGAGTCTGATTTCAGACCAGTACATCCTTTGGTGTATGGTATTAAACATTCGGATTCGCCCCACTATAGCCTTTGCTACTAGTTTTTTGATTGTTCTCGTTTTTCTTTAACTAATTAATATTAATTTCTTATAATTTGTTCATATTTTGTTTGTCTAAACAAAAAACCGCAAAAAAATGGTCCATTTTATCTTTTTTTTAACGGCTTAAGGGGACAATAGGTTATTGATACTCTATTCTATAAGAAACTTGATTGTTTTGCATTTGCATGCTTCAGGCCGTTAGAAAATTTAAATTTTAGTTGCTGCAGCTCGCCAAGTAGTTTTCCAACTTATGTATCTCCTGCTGCAAACGTGGAAATATTTCGTGGTATTACATAAACAATGACCATTACTGATTGGTGGTTGGTTGGGTGGCTGCTGCTGTTGCTGCTGCTTAGGCCACACCTTAAATAATGGACAGCCCAGTTTAACTTTCATTTGTCGTCTTGGATACAACAGCAACAATGCAACAATTGTTGGCACTAGCTACTGCCTGTTTTTGAAACAACTTATTTTTTTATTTTTAATATTAATAATTAAGACTGAAAAAAAAGTTATAAGTGGCCCACATTTTATAATAA
The DNA here is from genome assembly GCF_963082655.1 of Stomoxys calcitrans. Classification (NCBI taxonomy): domain Eukaryota; kingdom Metazoa; phylum Arthropoda; class Insecta; order Diptera; family Muscidae; genus Stomoxys; species Stomoxys calcitrans. The sequence continues at coordinate 17,768,012 of NC_081554.1, read as the reverse complement.
CCACAAATGGCTATATTAATATCAAGTTTATAACTATGTCGAACCTTTCAATATAGGACTTAAGCCTTTTGTTGAAGTGTCAGGTTTCATGTTAGATTTGTTTAGCCGGGAGTTCCTTGGGTCAAATGCAAGCTGATAATAGCTTAAAATTTGTAAAATTCTCTAAAAACCAAAATTTCAAAGAAATGTTCTCTAAAGATACATTTTGAATGAAATTTTTTCTAAGTAAAAAATTTCAATGAAATTTTCTCTAAAGAAAAAATTGCAATGAAATTTTCTCTAAAGAAAAAATTGCAATGAAATTTTCTCTAAAGAAAAAAGTTCAGTGAAATTTTTTAAAAGAAAAAATTTCAGTGAAATTTTTTAAAAGAAAAAATTTCAGTGAAATTTTCTCTAAAGAAAAAATTTCAGTGAAATTTTCTCTAAAGAAAAAATTTCAATGAAATTTTCTCTAAACAAAAAATTTCAATGAAATTTTCTCTAAACAAAAAATTTCAATGAAATTTTCTCTAAAGAAAAAATTTCAATGAAATTTTCTCTAAAGAAAAAATTTCAATGAAATTTTCTCTAAAGAAAAAATTTCAATGAAATTTTCCCTAAAGAAAAAATTTCAATGAAATTTTCCCTAAAGAAAAAATTTCAATGAAATTTTCACTAAAGAAAAAATTTCAATGAAATTTTCTCTAAAGAAAAAATTTCAATGAAATTTTCTCTAAAGAAAAAATTTCAATGAAATTTTCTATAAAGAAAAAATTTCAATGAAATTTTCTCTAAAGAAAAAATTTCAATAAAATTTTCTATAAAGAAAAAATTTCAATGAAATTTTCTCTAAAGAGAAAATTTTAATGAAATTTTCTCTAAAAAAATTTCAATGAAATTTTCTCTAAAGAAAAAATATCAGTGAAATTTTCTCAACAAAAAAAATATCAGTGAAATTTTCTCAACAAAAAAAATTTCAATGATATTTTCTCTAAAGAAAAAATTTCTATGAAATTTTCTCTAAAGAAAAAATTTCAGTGAAATTTTCTCTAAAGAAAAAATTTCAGTGAAATTTTCTCTAAAGAAAAAATTTCAGTGAAATTTTCTCTAAAGAAAAAATTTCAGCGAAATTTTCTCTAAAGAAAAAATTTCAATGAAATTTGCTCTAAAGAAAAAATTTCAATGAAATTTTCTCTAAAGAAAAAATTTCAGTGAAATTTTCTCTGAAGAAAAAATTTCAATGAAAATTTCTCTAAAGAAAAAATTTCAATGAAATTTTCTCTAAGGAAAAAATTTCAATGAAATTTACTCAAAGGAAAAAATTTCAATGAAATTTTCTCTAAAGAAAAAATTTCAATGAAATTTTCTCTAAAGAAAAAATTTCAATGAAATTTTCTCTAAAGAAAAAATTTCAATAAAATTTTCTCTTAAGAAGTAATGTCAATGAAATTTTCTCTAAAGAAAAAATTTCAATGAAATTTTCTCTAAAGAAAAAATTTCAATAAAATTTTCCCTAAAGAAAAAATTTCAATAAAGTTTTCTCTAAAGAAAAAATTTCAATAAAGTTTTCTCTAAAGAAAAAATGTCAGTGAAATTTTCTCTGAAGAAAAAATTTCAGTGAAATTTTCTGTAAAGAAAAAATTTCAATGAAATTTTCTCTAAAGAAAAAATTTCAATGAAATTTTCTCTAAAGAAAAAAATTCAATGAAATTTTCTCTAAAGAAAAAATTTCAATGAAATTTTCTCTAAAGAACAAATTTCAATGAAATTTTCTCTAAAGAACAAATTTCAATGAAATTTTCACTAAAGAACAAATTTCAATGAAATTTTCTCTAAAGAACAAATTTCAATGAAATTTTCACTAAAGAAAAAAATTTCAATGAAATTTTCTCTAAAGAAAAAATTTTAATGAAATTTTCTCCAAACAAAAACATTTTAATGAAATTTTCTCTAAAGAAAAAATTTCAATGAAATTTTCTCTAAAGAAAAAATTTTAATGAAATTTTTTCTAAAGAAAAAATTTTAATGACATTTTCTCTAAAAAAATGTCAATGAAATTTTCTGTAAATTTCATTAAAATTTTGCCTTTTGCTTCTTTTTTAGAGAAAATTTCTATAGAATGATCTTTTTAGAGAAAATTTCATTAAAAATTTTGTATTTGTTTTTTGAAAAATTTCAATAGCTACTTACAGCGATTTTTATGATATTTTCTCTATAGAAAAAATTTGAATAATATTTTGTATAAAGAAACAAGTAGGTTAGGCTAGGTTGAAAGGTGGGTGCGTATATTAATCCACCCCATGTCACTATGGAAAAACACCTAAGCCAATAATCGGCTTGTTGTGCGCTTTAAATACTCAAAAGTAATCTCGAAACAGAATATTTAAGTCAGGACTTCTGTGTGTGGAGGGGTTGAGAGGGGAGGCATTGAGAGGGGGTGCGAGGGTACACATCCACGACTGCCACAAGGGGGAGGTTCAATCCGGACTTCGTTGGTACATCTGCCCTTTCATCTCCCCATATATGCTTGTGCCCTGGCATCCAGTATAAGGTATGGTATTCCTGTAGCCGTATAAGTAACTACCGACAGCTGCCCTGGACCTTGGGTCTCACACACGTTTTATGTAACGCCTTCAACGTTGCCTAATTGTCGCTGAAATTGTGCATTTCCGATCGGTCGATATCCATAGACAACATAAGCTCTGCTGATGCAGCAGCACACCTCTCCCTGAAAAATGCTGCAATCATCTCTCATCCGTAAGGAAACATTGGTATCGAATTCACTGCAATAGATACCACACCCTGTTCTATCCTTCATCTTCGTATCATCTGTAAAAATATTAATGTCTTGAAATCTAATCCGCCCTTTCTGCCATTCCACCAGGGTAGGTAATATTACTTGCAATCCACCCATCTGAAAGTGCGTCCAAGAGACGGCCACGAATCAATCCAAGCAGCGACAATCTGGCTGAATCTCCATCACTACCTCTAATGACCCAGTCCCCAGTAACAAATCTCAAAGTGACCCTATTCACCATGTTAAAGTTACAGACATGGGACGTAAAATCCGTCACCGGCCACCAAACGTGGCTGCCATAGCCCCAGACAGGCCGCACCACCGCCGAGAACAACCAATGCATCAGCCTGTTTCTTAAACCCCACTTACACCCCACGAGCTTCTGACAGGAGTATAATGCCGCAAAGGCTTTTCTACTCCTTAACTCCATGTTCAGGTTGCTATCCAAAATCACCCCTAGAAACCTCGCCGACTGCGATAAGTGTAAAGTCACCCACTGTTGAATGGGTACCATAAACACCGCTATCTTTCGCCTACGCGTAACAGAACCAGTTCCGTCTTTCCCTCATTCACACCCAGACCGCAACCCGTCGCCCATGTAACAGTACATCTAAGTGCACCATCGCGAGATCGGTGTATATGCCAGCTGTATCCAAATCTGGACCGATTTGGGCCGATTTAAACAAGGATGGCGAAAGACCTAACACAACTCACTGTCCCATATGTCAGCGAAATGGTATAATACATGTGACTTCAATAGGCCTAAGACAGATTTGTATAATGGGTGCTCCGAGGCAGCGGTCTTCATTGCGTTCATTGGTTCAACGAATATAGGCTTCTGGGTTGAAATATCGTATTTCAATCGGAGGTTTTCACTGCCCAGAAGGCACTGGATTTCGAAGCGGGAGCAGCTCTGAAGTCTCCTCCATAAAGCCATGTGAGGTCGAGACTTTTAAGAAGATGCAAAGAGCTTCTTCATATCATGAAGAAAGCTTCAATCTCTGCGAGGCCCCAGGTAATCGAAGGGTGGTGGCAAATGGGCTGGCCAGAAATAAATCACTGTTGAGCGCAGACAATGCTACAAAATCAGTGAACCCTTCCCTATGCGCGCTTCTTGTCATAGTGGAGGCTAACTGCGCGAATGAGACGTGTGCTGAGTATTTCGCGTGGGCCGAGTATTTCGCGAAATAAGACGCCACTAGTCCTGGGGCTGAGTAAGCATGCACTCACACCAGTGTTGCCGTTTTGCGCTTGTTCTACCAAGTTTAGTAGGATTTACTTTCAATTTTAAGGTCGGATGGATGGACGGCCCATTTCGATTTTGGTAGATTTTCAGCGAAATTGTATTTTTATACACACCACCATAGGATGGGGCGAATGTGGAATAGAGTTATATTAAACCTTTCAAAACTCGTGTCAAGTATGGTCGAATCAAATCTTATTAGGATATAAAAAACATATAGACAGATTTTCGGATTTAGGCTCTTGAGCTCATAGAAGACGCATTTTTTTACCCCATTTCGCAGAAATTTGGAACAGTGCGTTATATTAGACCCTAATAAGGACTCATAAAAGCCTTTGTTATTACCCGAAATCGACAAAATTTAGAATAATAAGAAGTTCTGGACAAATCTACAAATCATCCAAGGTGCAGCGCCCCGTCGAAATCTCTACACTGATGCGTACAACTGTTCTCAACCTGTCTTTGAACTCTGGAAGATACGCTGTGTGATCCCTCTACTGCAGCCTAGAAATAACCCGAACAAGCGGGAGTCGTACAGACCGATCTTCCTTCTCTCACTAGTAGCCAAGACGCTGGAGGGACTAGACCTCCCAGGCCTTGTCGAAAAATTTCCATTCACCGAGCATAGACATGGATTTCGCAGACTGCACAGCACAAAAACAGCTTTGCATGCCATCACCTCACACATTTGCCGTGGCTTCAATCAGTCTAGGCCTTAGAATAGGACGGTCCTCATGGCACTGGTCCTATCGAAAGCATTCGGCAGCCATGCCAAACTATTTGAGGACGTCGCATTACTTTCTCCAACTAGGGCTGAAACGCAGGGTCGCGAATTATCTGTGTCGCCAGTCATTTGTGGAATTTAGAGATAAGTAGTCGAAACACCGTAGAGTAAAATAGGGAGTTCCCCAAGGCGATATCTCCACCTATCCTCCATTCCATCACATCCAGACGGCATAGAAATCGTATCATATGCGGACGATTGTACGCTCATAGCATCAAGCTCATCCACCCATCGATGGCTCAACAAACATGCCGCTTATTTCACTGCAAGAGATTCCCAAAATACTTGATGTCACATTTGACAGCTCTTACACATTCTCCCCACATGACACTGCAATTTGCGATAAGGTCGAGAGTATAAACAAGGTCCTTAAGTAACTTGCCGGCAAAACTTGGGGTGCTCCCGGCACTGGATAACTATGAGCATCACTTAGGCTGGAACTTTGAGCTCCACTCTGTGTGGTGTTTTCCTAGTTAGCACGAGAGGCTTAGCTGGGAGCTACCGGACACGTCCACAGGATGCAGATAGTAGAATGCTACATAAGGAGTAGCTGCAACTGCAGTCGCGGACAATCAGCGGTATCGAGTGGAGAGTCTTAGTGAGAGGACGGTTGGCACCGGCTCTTGCTTAAATACTGAGTGCCTATGATGCTCGATACGACAAGGCGATATATTAGAGCCTTTAAATAACCAACGGCCATCATGTTACCTCGGCGATCGGTCGTATAGACCGGAAAGAGCTTGCTCGCTTATAAGAGTTTGACGAGGATCACCACCTACACATGCAAATGGCGCTACAACAACATATCGGGATTGTGAAATCTGTCAGTGGAAAAGTTTTTTATTGTCATGGCCCGGACATCTTATATTCTCTATTCCTGGACACATATCATGTTGAAATATTCGAATAGTAGATAGACTCTAATCCAAGGGAGAATACAGGACACAAGGTTTTTAAAACTCCGGCTGACTACGGCATAACCAAACTCATTACGTCGATTTATGCTCGTCGTCGTCGTAGTCGTCGTAGCAGTGTGTTGTACACTGAGGCGGCAGCCCTTGCCGATGAAGGAATCCATCGGGTCAATCCGGTACGTATAACCGACTACCATGGGATTGTCGATTTAAGGTGTTGTCATATGTCGTTTTTACCATAATACTTCGGCGTACAACAGCTACAACCTTTGTTGTTCATCATTTTCATCCCGTTATTAGCAACTTAACACAAATGGGATATGTTGAATTTACAATTGATGTACATCGCTCAAGTACATTCAAGTTATTCTTGTTGCCACATTTGCATGTGGAGTTAGTGATCCTTGTCAAGCTCCTAAGTGAGCAAGCTCCTTCGGGTTCATAGGACCGGATCGCCGCGTAAAGGTTATGGTCATGGGTTAGCTAAAGGCGTCAATAACTCGCCTTGTCATATCGAGTGTCATAGGCACTCAGTATTTGAGCAAGGGCCGTTGCAGCCCGGCCTCTTAAGAAATTCTCCACTCGATGCCGTTGAATGTCCGCGGCTATAATTGTTCCGTAAGGAGCTTTCTAATATTCGCAAACTTTGACTCGCTCTTCGTGGAAACTCACAGCTATATATTTTTGATTGGTCAGGACTATCTATCAGATATTTTAGAATTTTGTTTTTTGAAATATGGGGATTAAATTTTTTAATATTATTATTTAAATGTTTTATTTTATACAAAAAAGAACAGGGAATTGAGACTAAATATACATGAATCAGTTTAACTCTAAGAATATATACTACATTTCTAGTCAATTTTTGACGAATTTTGTTAAAAATGAAAAAACGTAAAATTATAAAAAAAATTCATTTTCGGTAATCTTTCGCTAAAAATCCAATGAAAATCTTTTAAAAAGTTAAATTTAAAAAAAGAGCCATTGAAGAGCGATTGCAAATAAAAAAAATTACATGACATTAAATAAAATTTAATTCAATTAATAAGAGCATTGCTTGTAAACTATGAAATAATTTCAAAATCATCATCGGAGCCATCTTCATTACAGCAATTGCGACGTTTCGAGGGATCCAGCGAAGAGTAACTAAGCTTTTCAAAGTCTGCAAAAGAGAGAAGAGAAAAAACTGCGAATCAATATTTTCTTTTGTTGTCAATAAAACATTTCAAATTAAGATCACTTTTTTTTTTGTTATAAGCATCTGTCTTGTGTCTGCAGCACTAATTTGGAATACTTATAAACCAAAAATACAATAATTTTAAAAACCAAAAAGCAAACAAAAAACAGAAACAAATTATAGAAACAAAAACCTTCTGTATCGCCACAACTTATAGTCCGTCGCGAACTATAACTTGTCAAATCGTCTGAGTTGTTGACACAAACTGATTGAAACGAGGAGGATGTACTCAATTCACTGGAGCATAGAAATTCCTCAAATGAATTGTTACATGAATTGTTATTGTTTGTTTGGCCTTGTGGTTGCTGCTCCTCGCAGTTGTAATTTGTTGCATTTATAGAAGGAAAGTAGTGATATGTGGTAGTAGGAGTGAGAATGGAAGGCATAATACCTGGCATGCTCGATACCCATTCGGGTGATCTTGTTTTAGTTATTTCGAATATGGGTGTACTTGTTATAAGGACTTTTGTTTTCAAATCTTCCATTAAAATATCGAACGATATGCGAGTTTTGCATAGGAAACACTGAAATGAAAAGAAAAAAAGAGGAGATTATTTAAAGCAAAAAAAAGTCAAGATTTTGTAAAAAAAAAATATAAAAAAAATTTTAGGTTCGACCAGTACGTATCCTAGCTTTCCACCATCATGGAATCATCAAGAAATATATGCAAAGAAGCTTAGATTAAATCAGACACAAGTCTTGTTGTAGTTGTAGCCACATTTGCATGTGGAGATAGCAATCCTCATCAAGCTCTTATATGTGAGCAATCTGGCTCCGGTCCATAGTAGCCATTGCCACTGGAACGTGATTGTCATTGGTCAATTGATGGCGCCAATGACTCGCCTTGTCGAGCATCGTAGGCACTCAATATTTAAGTAAGGGCCGGTGCCGCCCTGTCTGTCACTGAAACTCTCCACTCGATACCACTGATTTTCCGCGACTGCGGACGCCCGTTGGCTCTCAGCTAAGCTTTTCTTTGTTGTGGCAGTGTGTTGTACACTAAGGCGGCAGCCCCTGCCCATGAAGGAATCCATCGGGTCAAACCGGCTGCCATGGAATTGATAAAGATAAACACCACATTTATCGGAGCTCAAAGTTCCAGCCTCTGTGATGCTTATAGTTATACCGTGACGAGTTCGTGCTAGGTAAATTGCCTTGATTTTTCATCGTCTCGGAAACAATAGATGGAGCCAAGTGCTTTCCTCTGCACACTTTCACAGAAGGTAAGCAAGCTCGTTCCGGTCCATACAACCAATTGCCTTGGAGACATGAAGGCCATTGGTTATTAAAAGGCACCAAAAACTCGCCTTGTCATATCGAGCATCATAGGCACTCAGTTTATAAGCAAAATCCGATGCCGCCCGGCCGCTCACTGAGATAATCCGCTCGATGCCGCTGATTGTCCGCGACTGTGGTTACAGCTACTCCGTATGAAGAATTTCACTATCTGCAACCTATTTTTGTTGTTGTCGTAGCCACATTTCATGTGGAGGTGGCGATCCTTGTCAAGCTCCTCTAGGTGAGCAAGCTCGTTCCGGTACAAAGGACCGATCACCGCGGGAAAAGGGTGGCCATTGGTTATTCAAAGGCGCCAATAACTAGCCTTGTCATTTCAAGCACCATATTTACTCAGTATTTAAGCAAGAGTCGGTGCCGCACGGCCCCTCACTGAGACTATTCTCTCGTTACCGCTGATTGTCCGCGACTGCAGTTACAGCTACACCGTATGAAGCATTCCAATATCTGCAACCTGTAGACGCACCCGGTAGCTCCCAACTAAGCTTCTCGTGATAACGAGGAACACCATACAGATTTGAGCTTAAAGTTTCAACCTGTGTGGTGCTCGTAGTTATCCCGTGTCGGGGTAAATATATGTATGTGGTTGTTCTTGTTGCAGACACAATTTTGTTATTTAAAGGCGCCAAACCTCGCCTTGTCGTATCGAGCATCATAGGAACTCAGCCTCTCACTGAGACTTTCTGCTCGATGCCGCTGATTGTCCGCGACTGTCGTTGCATCTACTCCATATTGAGCATTCAACTATCCGCAACCTGTGGACGCGCCCGGTAGCTCGCAACTACGGTTCTCGCGACAGCCATAAACGCCACACAGATGTTCCAGCCAGTGTGGTGCTCACAGCTATCCCATGCCGAGGGAAATAAACGGTCAAAACATATGGCTGATCAGTTGTTGCTACGTCGACCAAAGTGACTGTCCAGTCACTATCAACCCTTCTAGCGCAAATCGAAGTTAACTTGGCAGTGTTAAGAGTTTTCTCCTCCCAAACTTCATAGTAGTTTGCATCTCCAGCACCGACATTAAAAGCCCCAGGCTAATTAGTTTGGGCAATGTCCGTCAGTTGTCCTTTGCCCAGCACCTCTCTGTCTCACATTATTAGAAATTATTACTGTACTATTTCAACTTACCAAAGCTAGCGATGGATCCATTTGTGTAAATTGTATTCGTCCAGCATATCGTTGATGAAATGTTGCATCAAAATCAATTTCATCCTGTGATGTTTTCTGTCCCACTGAACCTGATCTCTGTGTGGTATGTGGATCCAGAAACAATACATCATCATCCACATAGCCCATAAAATATAAAGCCTGATTAGGGCGACCACCAATCATGCCAGAGAAGCCCACCAATTCGAAACAACTTTTCAAAGCAGGTATATAGATGGGATTGATGTCACTCAAACCCAGTCGCAAGGGAACAATAAGTAGTAAAGGTTTCCATGAATCATCATTTTGGGGATTCTCAAGGCAAAGATTTACTAGAAAACATAGAAACGAGAATACAATTTTTTATATATGCATACCTATTGCATAATACTAACAGATATCATCGGTGACAATTGTATTGTCCATGGCCACATGAATCATTAAACTACACCAGTCATCGTAGCGCACTAGTTTCCTAAAACAACAAAAAATTAAGTTTTCTTTGGTAAAATTATCTTTTCATTCACTGTACTTACTTCAAAACTTGAGCCACAGTATTGGGGCCAAACCATTGGCCCACTTTCTTATCTTCCGAATCTCCCATTAAGGCAATTTGATGTATGGAAAAGTAGCTTTTCCTGCAGTCTTCAAATCGACTGACTATTTTCAAATAAGTTTGATCTCTTGTTTCAGGCGTCCAGAACCATTCGCGACCCAAATGTAGATCAATCAAGGCCTGTGCCAGAACCATTTGTCCGCAACGCAGCATACAACCCCAGCCTTTGTCGGTGGTCAATTGGGGTTCTCCCAATGGCACAAAACCTCGACGATATGTACACCAAAGACGACTTTGCACATCCCGACGTATTAAATCCAGCTCTTGAATTGCATTGTAGCGTTTACCTAGTATCCAAACTGTGGTATTTGTCTGTGGTATATCATCTGGCTCCCCTGTTGCACCGGCCACTGCCCCCACCACCGCCCCGGCCAATACTCCATCTGGACCTAAATATGCTTCGAACACACTGTCCATTGTGCGTGACACATTGGTGTACAAGTCAATGAATCGATCGATTTTTGCTATACACTGTAACCTCAAATAGTAGAGTCGGGGACTTTGGCGATAAAGATCAGCAGGATGTTGAGCAAGCCAAGGTAAGTTAGCCAGTATAAAGATTGACCCCAAGGCAATCAACAACAGCACAACACCGCAACCCCAAACAGCTGTTAGACAGCCGTACCAATCAAATTCAGTTAACAAGTCAATTTCGAAGCATTCGAATTATTCCCCGCAAAAACGAATGGTTTTCAATTACCCGCAAGCGGTGTACCTTTATTTTGTGACCAACACTGCAAGTTATAATTATTAAAATTTCTTTTGTTATGCCTTATCGGCGAAAAATGAAGATATGACCGACAAATTTTGTTTACCAACGGCTTGCATACCTGCATTCACTGAGGAAAATTTTACTCTGTGTTCTCTTTTAAAACATATGCTCCCCCTTTGCTATTTCACTGCTCGCTCTCTTAAATCTTATTTGACAATGTCATCATCGACAAGGCGAGCATTCAGAAAACTCCACACACCAGGAAATAACTGTTTTTTCAAGGATAGTTTATGGTTCTCCTATCTAAATTTGATATTTAAACAATGCTACATCGATTGGCAGTGCTTATGTGCTTAAGATTTGTAGGAATTATTTTTTTATTTTTAAATTTTGCGAATTCACAACAAATGTATTCTCCGTCGTAGCAAAACAAAAGAACACACAAAACATTAGAAGATAGCGGTTATTAAGTAACTATGTATTTGGTAGTGTGGTATTTAGAAAGTGCACTGAAAAAAATGTATTTGTCGCTGTCAACTGTCGCTGTATATAAGACACATGGTACAAGAACATAGAAGCTGGGGTCATTTGCCCAACAACAACATTTTTCTGTGCAACCCTGATGAATTATAATGTCAAATGCCGGCTGGACAGCAGTATGTCTGCCGAGGTTAGAAGAAGGAAAACGTTTAATAATTTTTCGGCCCAGAGAAATTCATAACTTATTGTTTTGTTCACCCACCGATTCAATGTTGAGTGAAAAACATACACCAGAACTTCCTCTCATAAGCGAGTCACCACATCAAGAAATAGAAGCCGAATCAATTGTGGAAACAATAAAATACGCATGTGAAAATTGTGATGGTGAAAATATCAAATCTTCCAAGCAGATGATTTGTTATTGCCGCAAAAGCAACCACAAACAACCGTAAAACGATCATACATTTTTGATTTTCTCAATTTCAAGAAACTTTTTCACTTTGCAAAAATCGAAAATGAATAGGAAAGGAGGCCACCGTAGCGCAGAGGTTAGCATGTCCGCCTATGACGCTAAACGCCTGGGTTCGAATCCTGGCGAGACCATCAAAAATAAAATGTTCAGCGGTGGTTTTCCCCTCCTAATGCTGGCAACATTTGTGAGGTACTATGCCATGTAAAACTTCTCTCTAAAGAGGAATCACACTGCAGCACGCCGTTCGGACTCGGCTATAAAAAGGAGGCCCCTTATTATTGAGCTTAAATTTGAATCGGGCAAATCGAAATTTGAATCGAAGTTTGCCCCTGTTCCTTAGTGGAATGTTCATGGGCAAAATTTGCAATTTGCATAGAAAATACAACCAACGCTCAGTATTTCGTTCTCCAAATATTTTGTTTTTATGTAAACATGATGACACATACACATGAAAGTATACACATCAATGTTTAACATTAGGAAATTTGTCAAATTAAAAAAAATTTTACTCAGCTGATCGCATGTCCATACCTTTAAGTTCTTGTACCATGTATTAGACCACCCCAAGGCGTATTAATATGGTGGCCTCATCGGCGAATTACTACAGCAAAGCATATTTTTGGGAACTTGATATGTCAAAATATATAAACAGGGCGAAGAAAATTTAATTCGCCGTGACATTACAAATTTTCGGCAAATTTGCTTCGACCAATCAAAGCATGAAGAAAGAAATTTTAAATTTTTGAGTGTCAAGCAAAAAAAAAACTAATTTTAAAAAGTTCAAAATTCCAATTAGCTCCAGATAAAACCTTTAAGACAGCAGGTTTAAAAAGTTTTCACTAGGTTGTTGTAGCGGTAAACTTTTAACCTTCCACGGTAGACCAGGTTAGTTCCAGCTCAATTTCAATAGGGCTGAGATTAGTTCCAACATCATAGACGTTTGTCTCTAAGTTTTATAACCAGAGAGCACGCATCACGTGTGTCAAACGCATGATGTATATGAGGTTTCCTCCTGAATTGAGTTCAATACGATGTTAATGGACAGGATAATTAGCATCCACTAGCAAAGACGGTATTGCTGTGTGCATCACACAAGCTGGAACTTTGATGTCCGATCCGTTTATAGGGGCTTGAAATAGCAGATTGGAGGGAACTTCTTCAGCCCGCATGGCCCCCATTATTGTCATGCATGTTGGCTCCTTATTTTTTTTATTCGTTCCAATATCTGGCACCGTAACGCCGTAAATTTCGTCTTTGTTCTTCAGCGCTTTTTGAATCTATTTCGGGAACCTAAGTTCCCTGAGTGAAGTTGATAGCGATTTAGGTTATTAGACGCGTACCATTATATAACCTAAGTTTAAGAACCAAAACAGCGGCAAACACAAAAATCAATTCATAAAATATTTATTTTGAAGTTTAAATTTTTATAAGGCGAATTCAAAAATGTTTTGACATATCAAATTCCATCAGCTGTGCTGATACGACCAGCTTATTAAATTCGCCTTGACCACTCCACTTGCCTTGCATTGGCACCAAGGCGGATTTAAAAAGTTGGTCTCACACCAACAGCTGTTAACAGCCGGCCAGTTTTGACAGTATTAAGATGTCAGATTTTTTTTTTGCATTCTCTTTGTTGTTATTTTCTATCTCGCATATTCTCTGCTCATGTACGCACAAGTAGCATCATCTAAAAATTTGAATGATTTGTGATTACAAACGTATAAATTATAAATTAAAACTAAAAAATGTGGAAAAAATAGACAAAATGTAGAAAAAATTTCAAAATCTAATCAAACCATTTGACATAAGAGTGTATTTGGATACAACTCTGAAAAACCCCCTTGGGGGGAAGTAGTCTAACCTAGGCAATATGGCTACCAAATGAAAGGTATTGATTAGCAGATTGCGAATATGCTAATAAATGTCCCATGGTATTAATAGGCGGTTTATACTATCGTCAGAGAGTGGTTCGTTTTAACAAATGTGTCCACATTCTAAGTACATTTTCCGTATCTTGGTCAGGTTGAACACTTTGTTTTTAAATGAGGCAGTTTGATTTGTTCTTCTCTAAATAAAGCATTTTGTTGGTTCACTTTAGGATTCATAAAATAAATCTTATTGTACAAAATTTTTAAAATATTTTTTATTTTACAAAATATTCAAATACTGTACAACATATTCAAAAATTTATAAAAAAACTAGTTACAGCATCCGGTTTTTTTCATTTTGCTAATTTACTTTCAAAACATTACAAAATCTATTGTTTAAGTCTACGAATTCATCATTTTCGTCATTGCTACTGCTTAACATATCTGAATAGGGATCTTGGACATGACTCAACGTTGACTCTCGCATAGCCTTTTTCTTTTCCAGCTGGCGTTTCTTTTTCTGTAACTTTTTGCTGCTGGGAGTCATTACATCTTTTCGTTTCCAAGAGGGCAAAAACTGTTCACACCATTGCCAAAGATATGCATAGAAATCGAACATCATGGTGGAATCTTTAAAAATGAAATTCTTGATGTAATACTCCACATCCAGACGATTCCTAAACAAGTCGTAAAGATTGTAAAGAAATACGCCACAATATAATTGAGCCATGTGAGGAGCTTGGTGGGGGAAATCCAACAAAGCATTGATTGCATGCAGCTGGAAGACTACAGACTGGAATTCAGCAAAGGCATGTAGTACGATACTGGAGTACAGATCATACTTCTTTTTGAAAATCTCCTGCATATGAAAATGTTTCAACAGCTCATTTTGCACCAAGTAACAATCGGATTTCTGTATGAAATCTATGCGTTGAGTAATGTGTAGATTTTTTAAATCATCTCTTATAGACCGTTGTACTCCTTCAGCTAATTCTTTGTCACGTACTTGCTTTTCCCTTTTGATGATTTTGCCAAAACGTTTCACAAAAGCCTTCATATCCCTTTCTGCAGGTATTTTCGAATCTATGGTCCTTAAAACCACCAAACACACAATCAAAGCGTGCAAGTGGATAAGATCACAATGCTGAGACTTATGTAGCCAATAGACAATGGCCAGAAAATACAACCTCAAGTCTTGAGGTAACTTTTGTATTTCCTCAAAGAGGTGAATTGCCTTTAATTCTGGCATTTTACATTCAAATAGCGTTTGCAGCAATAGAGGATTTGGTGTTGCTGGTTCAAATGTATATTTGGGTTTCTCCTTAATTTCTACGGAGACATATTGGACATTTGTAACACGTGTGGCTCGGGTTAGATATGTAAAATACAAATGTCTAATGGAACCATCTTCGTTCATTTGCTCCACAAACTCTTCCCCCTTGACATTGTTCAACAACGCATATGTAAGGCTTAGTATGGGCAGGGCAATTTCATTGCAATCCGGAAAAGGAAAGTGCTCGATTTGAGGATTATTTATGTATTTGCGCAAATGCATAAGGTCCACACAAAATCTTGGTAAATTGGCAGGGTATAGTTTGTCTAGAAACCATGGGGGAAATTTGGAAATATCTTTATTGCCATCATTGTTATTAACATCATTATCAACATCCGATGCGCTGGCAGAAGAGGTCGAGTCTTCTGGGTTGTTGGCGTTGTGTTCACTTTCTTCTATTTCATATTCTTCCTCATCTTCTGGCTCGTTTTCTTCTTCTTCCAATTCTTGCTCCTCTTCACAGGACTCGCTGTCCTCTTCTTCAATTTCCAATTCATTTTCCGATTCCACCTCACTTTCAACATTCTCTTCTAGATCTTCGAAAATGTTTTCATAGTTGTTTTTAAAATAGTCATACGATCTGCATAATTCATTAGAGTAACCACTTATGGCAGCTTCCACTTGGGCCACTAAAGATTCTCTTTGTTGCTAGAATGTGGTAAAAATAATTAAAAAATTAATTTAAAAAATGTAAAATTTTTACCTTTTGCAATCTGGACAAAATTTTGGTCATGGCCGACTCTGCGGTCTCATTTTTTAGCCATTGTATAACAGCTCTTATGCGTCTTTGTTGATGATTGGTCTTGCGGCTGCGACTACGTCCTCCCTTAACCATACCGGAGCTAAAGAAATTATGAAATGCTGAACGGGATATATAGTCATTGCCTAATAACGCAGCAAATAGAGGTAGTTTGGCCTTGTTCAAGGACCCTCCCGATATCAAATTATCTATACGATACATACAACAATCCAAATACTTGTAAGTTTTTCCTTTTCCCTTTCGCCTTTCTTGATTGTTTACTACAATAGTATCCATTATACGATTACCGCGAGTTTGTTTATCCACTTTTTTGGCCTCAGCCTTTTTCAACTTTTTATTGACTGCATCAGTTGAGCTGTTATTTTTATAAACCTTCGTGTGGGCTTTTACCGTCAGCGTTATTAAAGGAATATAACGCACATTGTGTATGTAAAAATCAGAATCGTAACTTAATACCGGACAATTTAATTTCCTACCCAAGGCAGCCAACTCGTCATCAGCCTCAAAAACACAACGCATTATGGGTACCTCACAATCTCGCACAGCATCAACAAATACCTCTTTCATCATTAAGGGGAAGACGGTGATGGAGGCACAAGGATTTATACGTTTTATAACGCATATTTTTCCTCTCATGCGTTTACTGACGGTGCGCAGTTTTCTTTGTTCATAGCCTCCATCCATTAAGACGTATGCCTTAATATTGCATTCAGCAAGAACCACAAAGAAGTTGACCACAGCACGATAGAAGTCATCGTAATCACCTCCAAAGGCCGAATAATTTCCGGTAACGTCTTTATACAGATTGCAGGCCAAATTGTCGCCATCTATGACCAGGTTACAATCATGCAGTTCATGTGGTGTTAGATATTGTTCAGCATTGCGAGCTATAAATCCTGTGAGTCCACGAACACCCATATTGTCAGATGCTAATAGCTATGGGTAGCCTTAAAATTGGCCCTTGAGAAGCTTTCTATTAAGTCTTTATATAACCTAAAAGTAATCAGAAGAAATAGAAATAGTTGGTTTATGGAAGTGCGGTGTTTTAAATTCTTGTCAAGACCGCATTTTGGACCTCACTTAGGCTCCAGAAAACACGTGAAACATACTAGTTTCATAGCTTACTATTTTTCATCATTAATTGATACTGGTATAAACCGGAAACATTTAAGCCACCTGGCAACTTTGAATTGAACGATATAAACACTTTTTTCTTTTAATTTATTTATTTAATATAAAATTTTAGTTTATTTTATTTACATCTTTTTCAGCTGTCAGTTTCAGCCTTATTAAAATGCGTACTTGTTTTGGCAAAATTTTGGCCTTCTTTAAATGTCGGCATCGAACGCGCGCATCAAGCTTCGTTTGAGGGTAGTACAATGTTCCTTTTGCAACGTTGAAAATCCATGTTTTCCTTTTTGAGACATTACAAAAATCCCAATGATAACATAACAATTTTATTAAAATTTTGTCATATACGTATATTAAGGGAATGTCCTAATGAATGAAATCAGGCTGAAAATCTACACAAAAAAATTTTCCCGAAACGCGATTACATTTTTTTTTAAGTTTTTGAGAAATGTTGCACAATTCACTATCTGTTGTTTTTGTTGTAGCCACATTGTATCCTAAAGATGAGTAAGTACATTCCGATCCATTGGACCGATCGCTGCGGGAATGTGATGGCCATTGGTTATTCAAAGGCGCAAAAAAAAACTCGCCTTGTCATATCGAGCATCTTAGGCACTCAGTATTTAAGCAAAAAGCGGTGCCGCCCCGCCTCTCACTGAGACTCTTCACTCGATACCGCTGGTTGTCCGTGACGGCAGTTGCAGCTACTCCATACACGAAGCATCCCACTATCCGCGCCCGGAAGCTCTAAGCTGTGCATCTCGTGGTAACTACATATGACCACCACACTGATCGGAACTCAAAATTCCAGCCTACGTGGTGTTCATATTTATTCCGTACAATGGTAAAAAAAATCTACTAGTGCTTAGCTGGAGTTACATACTACGCGCAACACTTAAGGCCGCAACAGAATGAGCGCACTGAGCTTTGTTTTCGAGCGTTGCGTTACAAAACTGCAAATATGCACACAAATCCCACAAAAGGAAAGCGGAAAAGTTAAAAACATTTAAACATTTACGCTTAAAATCAAGCGTCATTCTGTGCTGTCACACGTGAAGTAAGTATTTTTAGCCATCAAGGCTAAAAATGGTTAAACTTTCGCAAGCTGATTTTTGGCATTTGTTTGCAGAGTTTCATTTTTTAACGCGACGCTCCTTAACTTGCTCACTCTGTTTAGATCTTTATCGATAAATAAAACGCTCTTTCCGCTAAATACTTTGTGTTTTAACTTTGGCAGCACTGACACGCATCAAATATCAACAAAACAAATAAAATAAGTCATTCTAATTTTAAATAAACGCTTCTTGGAGTTCATAAACTATGCTATTTTTGAAATCACATATGACATGTCTGATCGTGTAATGACAACTTTAGCTAGTTGGGGATATCAATTTCTCCATTCCATCTCATGACGAAACAGTTAAAGGTGGTCTCATTTAAACTTTTTTTTTTGTGTTGTCGGAAAAAAATTGGCGTTGCAGATAAGGCATCAGAAGCCAGGTTAGTAGCGATGGATGTAGAAACACATCTACATCATGGATGCAAAACACAAAAGAGACACACACAGTGGCTCCGCCATACAGCGACAGTGGTGCAAAGTAAAGATCGCTCCTCCTTGGACCTGGTGTGAGTGGTAACGCCTTGAGTTTGTAGACTACCAACTGGATATAAAGAATAAAATTGCAGGCCAGCTGCTGTAAAGACGAAGAAACAGGGAAATTATAACAAACGCCATCACAGATAACATCCAATATAAACTCCATAAAAACGATAGCATATTAAAACATGTGCAAACAGCATTCAAAATTAAATATCACAGTTCATTCATCTCCAAACGACCATGGGAGAAAAACATATTCTCATCTCTCATTTAAACAAGAAACACAAATCATAAGGTGCAATCGGTCATCTTGTCATCAAGCTGATCGACGGTTTGCCAACACGCACAAAAGAATTTGTGTGCGTGTGGGTATACTTGTGCGCATATGAGCAGAGAATATGCGAGAAACAAAACAACAAAGAGAATGGAAACAATAATTTGGCATCTTAATGCTGTCAAACCTGGCCGGCTGTTAAAAACTGAAAAATCTCACATTTTAATACTTAATAACCATAGCCCGCCGTTAACAGCGGTTCGCGTGAGACCACCTTATTAAATCCGCCTTGATACAAACTCAAGTTTCTTTCGCGTAAGAAAATGACTTGTTGCACAGCGACAGTGGTTGCGCTCTCAATGGGCGTCGCGAAACGTAAATTTTCCCTAGATGAAAAAACAAGTTATGACGAAACGAACACATTTCGGCAAAATCTCCCGTTTGTTTTTTATATGGAGTTCAACGCGAAAAACGAATATAGTACCGGCCTTAAGCTGGAGAATCCGCTGGACTGGTAAATAAAACAAACCAGCTGTAATCAACAAGTATACATAATGTACTGTAATCAACAAGTATATGTAATATACAATCATGATGTGCCGTATAAATAGCCAATAATCATGGTGATATCTGAGAGCTAATAGTTCCTGTGAATGAAGAAACCAACGGGCCGTTGCTTTCCACTACTTTCGTTAGAGGGAGAGAGAGAGAAAGCTAGTCCAGGCTCCCTTGTCCCTGTCGCATCATAGTGAAGAATAACTTACATACATAAGGTTAGCTGGTTCCTCAACAAACGAATTTATTCGTAAACATCATCTCGTAAAAGAAGCAGCCTCCGCGAAATTTTTTGTGATAGTTATCGAACCACCGACGTTGTTTTTTGAGTGAACACATAAGGAGCTTGTTGTTTACGAATGAAGTGGATAAAGGAATCCGTTCACTACGGTGCGACAGGGAGAACAGAACAGAAGATGTACTTTCTCTCTCTCTTTATCATGCCCTTATGCTAAAGCTGCTATTACACGGCATGTAGTTGTTATATGACATGCCACTTTTTGTATTCACATGTTATTTTAAATATTTGTCACAATTTTCAATTTCGAATAATAGCAATCTCCCAGGATTCACTAATAGAAGGTTAGATCACTTGCGAAAACATAAAGTGGTTAGGCCAAGTGAGGATGTCAAATCTGCCGATTGAAAATGGCATCAAATAGGCGAAAACGTAAACAAAGAATGAATGTAAAAAGAGAACAAGTTGACATCCTCAATGCCATGTACTACCAAAAGTTCAAAAAATTTTATGTCGGCTGATCGCTTGGCTTAACCTTATTCAGTGAATCTTGGCAATTGGCGTAGAGGGTTGTTTTTTACACTGCTGTGCAAACCGAAAATTTTTTTTAACATTGACAAATTTTGACGTTTGTCAAAAGGAAAGGCCTGAGGGTTCAGGAAAAAGCCTGAACACAATAAATATTTGCGTAATGAATATTTTTCAAAAATATTTTCCTTTACTGCTAGCAGTTATATTGCAAATGCGAACGTTGCAATATGGAGATATTTTAGGTCTTGCTTTGGAAGAGAGGGAATCACGGCGAGTACGACAAGTAATGTTATTGTAAATGCAAATTTGCTTATATTCTTGGTGCTTACCAAGATTTAAAGTTGGTAGTGCGTCCTTACGGAGCCACCGCTTTATGAAGCAGTCAGGCTCAAAGTGGCGACAACAAATACGCGTGCCACTTTTTATTACATTTATTACATTGCGCTCAATACGTAGATTCACGCACCACGCATCTATCGCATCCGCAGGGAATGCAACAAAGTGGACGTCCGATACGCCCAATTGTTGTTCACGGCCACATAAAACGTACTTCGTATTTTTTTTATCACTATGGAAAATGCTTTAATTTTGCGCCTTTTTCCCTGACAGCGCGCCAAAAACCGATAATCAAGCTCATAGAGCTTTCCTAAAGTATTTTTTTTTTTTTGGAAAATGCTTTAATTTTGCGCCCTTTTTCCCTGAAGGCGCGCCAAAAAACCGATAATCAAGCTCACAGAGTTTTCCTAAATATTTTGTCATCACAGAACGGATCCATCCCACGATTGAACACTTGGCAGATTAAAGCCAATTTTCCATGACTAATTGGCCAATAATTGTAGTCAAATTTAGTTAAGCACACAATTTCATGCGATACCGAATATTTAAATAAAATGCAATATACGCATGAAATTGGGTTGTTAACTAAATCCTTTCTTTGGAGCACTATAATAACACTCCAAATCTTGAGTTGCACTTTTTTTTCCACAGCCACATGACAAGGCCACGTAAACACTAATTTTTTAACACTTAAACACTTTTTAAACTCTTTATAATAAACCAAATGAATAAATCCAAGAACTACGTCTAATAGTCGAGGTGCATTGGATTTAATCATATTTTTTGAACAAAATTATATATATTTTTTTTAACAATTAAGCACAGTCACTAATTATTTTTCACTCGGGAAGACCAGTTATTTTTATTTCATGATCTTAACAATTAAAAAGTGATTAAATTCAAGGTAACTTCGAAGTTCCCTGAATTTAATCACTTTCTTTAATTTTTTTATGCAATATATATTAAACAAATCACATTTTATTAGTTTTTTACTAAGCGATTGAAAACATTGACTTCACGAAACGCGAAAAAAAAATGCTTGAACAATGCCCTGAGCAGAACAAAGAAAACCTCAAAATGTTGCATCCCGTATGCAATATGCATGGTATTTATCGGTGGCTTTTTTATGATATTTTTGAGAAGAAGCACAAAATCTCTCTTCTTCTTTGTAACCTCTTTGGCCTTTATATAATTCATCATTTTTGCTATCGCATCTGTATGTTATTTTCATATGAAATAGCCTAAACGTGTGAGCAAATTTTATGTTTTATGAGTAAAAATTGTTCAAGTTGTGAAAAAAGTGGTTAAAACATAAATCTTTGTTTGTTTCTCTTTCGAGACGAGCTTAATGTTCGGAGATTTTCTTTGCAAACGGATAAAGAAAGCTAGAAATCGCAACACACACCAACCACTATGAGACGCGTTTCGGAATTTGGTTACAATTACTCATCAGCATTGGTACGTTGCAGGATTCACTAATAGAAGGTTAGGTCACATGTAAAAACATAAAGTGGATAGGCCCCATAAACATCATTAAGGATGTCAAATCTGACGATTGAAAATGTCATCATATAGGAGAAAATGTAAACAAAGAATGAATGTAAAAAGAGAACAAGTTGGCATCCTCAATGCCAAGTACTGTCAAATATTAAAAAAAAAGTATATCGGCTGATCGCTTGGCTTAACCTTATTCAGTGAATCCTGGGTACGTTGGTATGTTGTACTTATATCACATTTATTGCGGCCTCAAATTAAACAATTTAATTTGAGATTGCTTTCATTCGACTGACAACAAAAACAGCTGATTTCTTTATGTTTTGTCAGACGGAATAAAGCACGCTCGCAATCAAAAAGTTACATATGCTATTTTGAAAATTGACCTTCATATCAGGATTCAGTGAATCCTGCCTTCATATGTTAGTTTCATTTGTATCACACGACATGTGCTAAATTTGACATGTCATAAGATACCTACATACCGTGTAATAGTCTTAAAGCTACCATTACACGATTAGACATGTCCCATGTAATGTCAAAAATAGCAACTCTGAAAGTTGTACACATCGCGTGGTACGTACTAAAAATTTTATATGACAAATGGACATCGGAATGAATATGCCTTTTTCGATTAAATCGAGCTTTTATTTAATCGAATATACCTGTTGACACATATCTATACAAAAAGATTAGTACATATGAGAATACATGCCAATTAGAGAACTTCTATTCGTATATGACGTGCATACGACATGTTTTATGAATGCAGAAAGTGACAGCTCATATGACATGCCTTATCGTCTAATTGCAGCTTAAGTGATTTGCATGACATTTTATAACATTTTGCGGATTTGACACTCCGGAATGATCGGCGTTTGCCTCCCATGACATTTGTATGAATGGGCCGTTGCTTCGCACCACTTTCGTTAGAGGGAGAGAGAGTGAAACCATAACCGGTTGTCCCAGTCGCACCGTAGTGAACATCACACATCCATACATAAATATGGTCTTCGTCGTAATTATTGGTTCCTCAACGAACGAATTCATTCGTAAACATCATCTCGTAAAACAAGCAACCTCCGCGCAAAAAATTTTTTTTGTTAACTACTATTAACAACGACGTTTAAACTATTAAACGTTGTAGTATCAAGTGCGGAAAACGGTTGAATGAAGTGCGGAATTAGGTGTGCAACGACGACGCGGCATAAAAAAAGAAATACGAATACAATAATCTAAAAATTTTTGTAATAAATTATAAAGCAAAACTATTGAAACGTTGTAGAAAGCCCCAAACAATTATTTTTCGGTTGAATTAAGTGCCTGTGTGTTAAGAAACGGTAGAGATATAGAAATAAGAATGTGTAGAAATCTACCATAAACGACGAAAAATTACGAAAGAAGAAAGAGAAAAAATTGGAAATTAACAAAAAAACAAGTGCCAGTGTGAATGCAAAGAAAAATTCATGGATTACAATGTCACAAACCCAATGAAGAAGCTGGAATTACGAAAATATCGTTTAAATAAATTGGAAATCTAATAGAAAATTAAAATAAAATTTGACGTTGTTTCTTCATATTTACCTATTTACCACACATATTTCTACACGCACACATTCGTACACAAAAAAAATTATTATGCTCTCACCCTGTTGTGTGTAGCAGTAGTACAACAAGAAAAAAAACTTGTGAGATTAACGCGTGTGTAAGCGAAAAAGAGTGAATGAGCTAGAGAGAGAGAGAGGGCGTAAGAGTGTAAACATTTATACCTGGATTTTTTAAATGTTTTTTTTTTTGTTTCCTTCAATTGACAATAGAATAGGAAATATAAAAAAGAATTAATATACACGAAAAAAAGAATGGTGTTATAATCGAAAATATTTGTGTGGCTATCGATAACAACGGAGCCAATAGCTAAAAACGTTAAACTTCGCGTAAATCTCTTTCATATACCTATATGTTGGTGGTGGATTGTGCCAAAAAGCCGGTCACCTTGCAGTCATCATCGTGTATTTATTTGCTGTGCTGCCCTGTTATAATTGTCTTATAACTACTAAAAGCAGGTGCCACTTAGGGGCTCTTTAGTGTAATCACTTCAATTTTTCAAAAACTTAAACATTTTGTTGGCATTTCTTACCATCAGCTGTGTGTCTTCTTCCACAATTGGATTAAAGATAAAACAACAAAACATCAAAAATACACAGAAAAGGATTAACCAACAAAACTTATCACAGTACAGCACAAATAGGTAAGTTTTAGTGATACCATCAATCGGTTAGATGATATTCCTTTACAGAATTTGAAACCCAGTTTCTCGAGAAAATCAACAATTCTTTAAATTTTTGTATGCCTTTCTACTGACGCAATGACTATGAACTCAGTTTTTAAGGTTTGGATATGAATGAAGGAAACATTTACTATGCCATGCAAATTTGCCCATGGATATTCCATTAAGGAACAGGGGATACTTCTCACAGATCAATTAGTGCCATCCGATGCAAGTTTTAAGATCAATGATAAGGTATCTCTTTTTTTATAGACAAGTCTAAACGGCATGCCCCAATGTGGCACCTCAAAAGTACCTCAAAATTTCGCCAGCATTAGAAGAGGATAATCGCCGAAAAATTTTTTCTTGTGTTCTCACCATAATTCGAACCAAGGCACAGTGACGCCAACAATTTACCTACAAAAAACATAAAAAAGTTGTAAAAAGTGTAAAAAAAGGTACATGCTGAATGAATTGTAATTGTTAATCGGCCACTTGAACATTTGTGAGGTACTATGCCATGTAAAACTTCTGTCCAAAGAGGTGTCGCACTGCGGCACGCCGTTCGGACTCGGCTATAAAAGGAAGGCCCCTTATCATTGAGCTTAAACTTGAATCGGACTGCACTCATTGATATGTGAGAAGTTTGCCCCTGTTCCTTAGTGGAATGTTCATGGGCAAAATTTGCAAAATCGGCCACTTGTGGCTTATATTTGCATAATAAACAATTAAAAAAAATAAATAAAAGAAGCACTAACTTTGTTTTATGAAAACTTTGCTAATAGGTGTATAATTCTAATGAAAAAACGTGGCTTAGCAATAGAATTGTTCTTGAAATAAATCAAAAATCCAAGATTTGATGAAAAGTAAAGGGGTGTTGCCAACGAATGGTTTCGCTTTGTTCGTCCAGCTGATTATTTGATTGACCTGTCAGGACGTTTAGTTCAAATCCCAAGTAGAACCTTAGAAAAGTATTCAATAGTGGTTTTGTTGTTGTAGCAGTGGCGGCAGACACTGAGGTGGCTGCCCTTGGCGATGAAGAACTCCTTCGGGTAAATCGGGTTGCAGTGGTTTTGTTGTTGGTCTTATTGTTAAAAGACTCCACCGGGTCAATCCGTTACGTACAACTGGCTGCCATGGTTTTCTCTTCATTTAGTAGTAATTTTCCTCTCATTGGTGATGTATTTAGCCCTTAGGACTTTTCTATGAAGAATGTGCCGTTATGTGCAGCACGCCGTTCGTACTCAGCAAAGATTGTTCCCTGATCATTGGGCTAAAACTTTAATTAATATGAGGGATGTATCTCCTATTCCTTCAAGGAATGTCTGTTAAATGAAATATTCTAGTACTAGCTCTTGTGATAAAAAGCTACAGCAAAAACCTAAATTTACAAGAAGGGTCAAAAAAACTAACTAAAAATTCGAAAAGCGTCCACTTAGTGCCTTTTTTTGGACCTAGCACTAGGTGGTACCTTTTCGGCGTTTTGATTGCCTAAAAAGCACTAAATTTTGTGCGAAAAGCACCAAATGCCTAGCATCCCTGCCTAGTCATTTGGCGTTAAAGACGGCCATGCTAACCTCTATGCTACGATGGCCTCCATTGCTATGACATATGTACATACATTCAAATAGAATATATGTCCCAAAAATAATATTATGCAAAAACCTTACACTTCTCCCAATACATACTGTTTCAAAAACCCCATTAAAGAATTTTTCGTCGATTTTTCTAAGACAATTTTTATCGCAATTGACAGGTATGTCTTGAAACTAGCAAACACCATGTCTTATCTGGAAATTGGAATGTTGCCATTTCATAATATTGCTTAGGTATTTCGCATTTAAGTACCTATTATTTCTTATAATATAACTGATTAGGTTATCATGACATCTCATACCAGCGAACAACTTCTACGTTCACACTCCAGCAGACATATATTATATTCTGGCTAAACTTGGAAAATGCGACCTTAGACACATAGAGTACTTTTTGGGGGCGCCATTTCATCATATACCAAATTTTATCATAGGTGGTGTGGATTTTGGAAGTGCTAAAATCAGCGCCAAACTTTTCCTATTATTCACCATAAGGGGCACTTGCTTTGAAAACAGGGGATTTTGGGTAAGGGAACGAAATCTCCAACAAAAAATTACCATAATCGATTGAAAATTTGCTAAATCCCTTTCAGAGTTCATTCACAGTACTCTCAAAATTCTCTCTTCTCTCAATTTTCTTCGTTTATTTCTAATCTATGCACCTAGCGCATTTAAAAAGAGTCGGAAAGCACATCTTTAGTATTGAACATCTGTGGCTTCAAGAACATTTCACCAGGAAATGCGGCGCAAAGGCGACTGTTGAACTAGATCAGTGTGTAATTTCAGGTCTTCTGAGGAACATCTAAATACGTACTCGAATATCTTTAACTTTTTTAAGCTCAAAAAACCACGTTTTTGAATATGCTTCAGCTATCCTGATAGTTTAAGAGGAATATTGACGATCAGGAATAAAAGATAGAATGATACTCAAATAGAACTTCTCGATCAGCAGACAAGTCTAACAATGTTAATCTTGATACAGTTGTCATTCTGTTAGATATGAGTATTTACTTGCCAACAAAGGGGAATAGCTAATGGTACTATTGAGTTCAAATTACGCGTCCAAGAGGTAAGTTCCATTGAGGTGGCAACAGAAAAATATTCAAAGAACAGGAGGAACTTATATCGATAGAACATGGACTAAAACGAAATTACTGGCGTAGTTATCAATATGACAGCCACAAATTTCAGGGATTGGAAAAACATGCAAGTCATCAGTCCAAGTCCTCCAGTGTTGGGGATAGGAATATATCCAATGGAATAAGTGAATTATAATTTTAATAAGACAAACACAAGATAGCCCAGGGTTTGCAATCACAGCGATCCACCAGCGTTGAACTATTTTGGGTTAAATTGGGTATTGGTTGCAGCCTATAAACTGTTGCAACGTCAATGTCAGACACTGTCCATACATGCGCAAAGTTTTTAATGCGATAGCTAAAGTTCCTGTGAGTTGGCAAAGAATCTAGACTTCAGCCAGCGTATAAAATTGTAGGTACGGGACAAGGGTGTGATCTTTAAAATAACTGATTTCCTCATTTAACATACATCCAAGGAAGATTCTAGAGTTGGTGAGCAGAAGGTTACACCCGTGATGTGATCCAACTTGTACTGGATTTGAAAGAAATGCACTTTTGATAGGTGGTGGCTGTTGAGGCCATATTCGCACGTCAAGACGGCGATCCTCGTTAAGCTCGCTTTGGTCCACACGACCGATCGCCTCGGGAACGATAGCCATTGGCTATTTGTAGGCGCCAATAAGTTACTGAGGAATTCCACTCGCTACCACTGATTGTCCGCATCTATAGTTTTAGCTTCTCCGTATGGAGCATTCCACTATCCGCAAACTGTGGATGCGCCCGGTTGCCCGCAGCTAAGCTTATGGTGACAGCATTGAACACTACAGCGATCGGACCTCAATGTTCCAGCCTGTGTGGTGATCACAGTTATCCCGTACCGGGATGTCTCCAGGTCTTCCGGGATAGTTGACTTCTCTCTACGAGCCGGATTTTCTCTTCTAAGATGTCGTATGAGGAGGATTTTGGATTTGCCGCAGGGGGACTTTGGGTCTCCTTGAGTTTACCGTAGTAGATCCTATCGGCACGGGATAGCACAGGCTGTAACATTGAGTTCCGATCTGTGATGTGTTCATTGCTGTTACGAGAAGCCTAGCTGCGAGCTACTGGGCGCTTTCAAAGGTTGCGGATAGTGAAATGCTCCATAGTAGCTGTATTTGCAGTCGCGGACAATCAGCGGTATCGAGTGGAGAATCTCAGTTGTTGTTGTTGTAGTAGCAGTGTGTGGTACACTGAGGCGGCAACCCTTGCCGATGAAGGAATTCATCGGGTCAATCCGGTACATACAACGAGCTGCCATGGGATAAGGAGAGTTTCAGGGAGAGGCACCGGCTATTGCACAAATACTGAGTGCCTATGATGCTCAATATGAGAAGGCGAGTTATTGGTGCCTTTAAATAAGAGTACTAAACCTTTGTATGGTGGGGAAGCATCATCGTAAAGTACTATGAAAACGGGATTAACGAATACAGTCGTGACCGACGCTCGCTCAAAGTCGAATTCTATGAATATCGTACAAAAACGGCCTTTGTACCAGAGAACAATGATGCCATTCGTGATCTTATAATGCCATTCTTCCACCAGCATACATTTGATATTGTGTATACACCTTGCCGTACAAAGGATTGGTTCTTCCTGCACAAAAATGCGAAGAAATGACGAAAAATACGGTCGCGGTGCTGCAAGATATGTTTATAAGACAGTCACAGGTGACGAATTGTGGATCGATGCGTATGAGTCCGAAACAAAACAACAATCGACCTTCGAAATTGAGCAAAATACAACGAAAGTTCTTTGTGGAAGGAGCACTTCGAAATAAATGGTCACCTGTTTCTTTGGCAAAACTGGTCATATGGCGACTGTTCCACTTGAGCAACATAGGACGGTCAACTCTGAGTGATACATCATAATTTGATTTTCTGAGGTCTTGGGAGAAAAACGAACAAGAGGAGACGAATCATTGTTAACAATGACAATGCGAATTAGCGCCTGTTTGACCGGCCAAAGCGTCGAATTGATGTGTCATCCGCCGTACAGGCCTGACTTGGCATCCAATGACGTCTTTTTTTTGATGCCGCATAATACTATTAAAATGCGTGGCCAATGATTTTCGGCGCAGGAAAATGCTGTTAAAGCGTTCAATAACCATATTTTATAGGTGTCTCAATCGGAGTGGAAAAAGTGCTTCGACAATTGGTTTGAGGACATGCAAAAGTCTATAAATTATGCTGGAGGATACTTTGAAAAACATTGAAACCATTTATTATGATAAAAAATTGCACTAGGCTGGAAATTTATATACCAGCCCTCGTATAGCATTCATTTCTCTTTTAAAATGTTAACTTTTCTACGCCAAAAGATACTTGTCCAAAATATATCCCTCAAATCTTTTATCTTACTGGAATTGTCCTTTTCGATCACTGGCTTCCCAGAAGACCAAAATCCCTTTCGACTTCGTGCCAACTTCCTGTTTCCCACAACGAAATGTAACGCATTTATTCGCATACACACCCACACTCACACACATAGGCAAAGAAACAGAAACCATACACCTAGAAAAAAACACAAGTGAATGGTGTTTGAAAACAAAAAAAAAATGGAAATTTTGGCGCATTTTCCGGTGCTTACCAAACACCAGTGAAAAAAAATACATAGCCAC
The DNA here is from genome assembly GCF_963082655.1 of Stomoxys calcitrans. Taxonomy (NCBI): domain Eukaryota; kingdom Metazoa; phylum Arthropoda; class Insecta; order Diptera; family Muscidae; genus Stomoxys; species Stomoxys calcitrans. The sequence continues at coordinate 17,738,618 of NC_081554.1, read as the reverse complement.
AGACAACAAGGAAGAGCAAAAATTCACATGCTCAATGGAAATGACAACAACAATTACAAGAAACAGGTAAATAAATGTTGGTCTTAAAACAAAACATGGACAGACCCAAAAAGATCAGCTAAGCAAATACCACTACCACCACTGGTAGTCAGCACCATCAGCAATGACACTGCACTGCCCCTGCTATCACCATCGTCAACATCAACGGCCATAAAAGGTAACCATGAAGAACCACTGCATAGATTTTGCTAAATAGATAAACAACAGGAAAGTGCATTTGTCGTTGTTTCCCAAAATAAAAAAAAAAACAGCAACACCACAGAAAGAAAACAACCTAAATATGTAACGAAAAGAACATTCATTGCAACAACTTTTGTTGTTGTAACCAAGAAAAAATTGGTACATAAACAACAAATATTTATGGAAACCCTGCTGAAACGAAAACAACAACAACCTGAAACATGCCGAAAAGTTATGAAACCCATGTATTGTAGTAGGTATATTTGAGAGTGGCGGCGGTGTCGGCTGCGGCGTGTGTATGCCTTTCGAGGAACCCCCGGCTTCCTTAATGGGTCGCTCACGGTAACCATGTGAACTGTCAAACTGTCGAATACACTTCTATTCGCCTATCAACGAATGAACGAAAAAAAAAAGAATTCAAACGAATTTGTTGCCACACACACACACACAGGCACAAACATAAATTGGAGAGTTGAGGAAAATACCCTTAATTCGTTTAATGTAAAACAGTGCAATAATGGCCTACTGCTGAGAGCATACATATATTGTTATAGGCCAACAACAAACAATGAGTAAGTATGTAGAAGACAAATTGAGTTTGGCGACAATCTTAGCTTTACAAATCTCTAGTTAACAAACTGCGATAAACGCAGCCGATGAAGATGGGAAGCGAATAACTGCGTTTTAGCAATTAAGGTTCTCTTTTTTGGTTTCTTATTCCTCCTTCTCCCTGTCTCCACATATGTGAAAATTCATTTCCTGTGGAGTTTAATCTGAGAATGGCGACAACCATTATATTGGTGAAGGAAACATGAAGAGATGGGGAAAAAAAGGAAACAGCCCATACAAATGCTTGCCAAATTTGCAAGACATTGGGAGCATTCACTCTCTTACTCACATGTTTACATGGGAGAAGAAGCTGAGCAAATAGTTGAATGGTGGTGTAATGGTGCCAGAAAAATGAGGCTAAAAGTTCAATTTTCATTTGAAATGGCAATTCAAAGTTGGCTATAAAAATATAAAACTCCAGCAATAGTGGCACCTTTGGCTTATATAAACACATCCAATGGTATACACAGTGTGTATGTGCTGTGACTATGTTCACCTACAGTTCAAGGATTGAGATATTTATCATATATGAAGTTCCCTGCCTTCGCTTCTATTTACTAGTAGAGCTGGCCCAGTTAATGGAATTATCATGTAATTATGATTGGTGGCTTGGCTTTTAGTTTCTCCCCCTAAGAGGGCGTTGAATATTTGCAGTAGTATTTGCTTGGACAGTGACAAGTTTTGACCCCCATAGATTTTTCTTTTTCATTCCTAATTCTTGCAGTTTGCCTTGAGGGGGTGCTATAACTTTGGTATCTTGATTCCTAGCTCCTTTTCTCTAAGTTTGATTTGGCAATTTTTCATGTGGGCTGTGTTTTTTTTTTCTTTAGTTTCCACCTCCTTTCTACCCCCTTTGCTAGGTCACGTATTTCATAACATTTCAATTTCATTTGTTTTGTATTAGATTTTTGTCTACTCCCACAAAGAGTATGAGGCGCTGCGTGTGATTTAAAGCATTTCGTATTTCCCTTGCCCAATGTGGTGATTAAGCTGTTTTTGCTGACTGTTTCCCCGTTTATGCCATGTTTGGCAAGTCATACTTGGAAGAGTCTTAACCCCCATGGTTTTAGAAAATTCCTTTCCGCCCTAAACAGGGGGTTGCCAATGGATTACCGACAATTTTATCTGCCTCTGGGCACATAATGTCATTATCAGACCGCATAACTTGTAGTTTTGAAGCTCAAAGACTTCTGCTTTGCACTGGAGACCGAAATCTGGTGCTTGCCTTGATTAGAAAGTCAGAAATGGCTTTCCTGCAGATGCAGTCACTTCAATGCCAATCGGCGCGGAGGCACTAATAATTTATGAAATATATTTATGTTTCAAAAAAAAATCCTACAGAGCTAGGATTGATGGCGGATGTGTGTCCCGATTGTAACTCGGCACCGCACGCCAAATTTTTAATTGTGCACCCAATTCTTAGTAGAAGCTGGGTGAGGTTGAGCTGCAGCTGTCTCCGGAGGCCAAGTAGCTGGGCGTGATTCTTGATCAGAGTCAAAGGTGTAGATGGAACGTCGGGAAAGGGGTAAAAGGGGACTGAAAACGTTAAACGCCTATCACAGCCGGATAAAAAGGAGTTGGATCTTAAGCTGTGGACGGCTCACGGGATATTTAGGATGGTTCTAAGGCAAAATGTAGCTCCCCAACTGTGGGGAAGGAAGGTATTAAAGGGACTAATTGCGCTTTATTCCCGTTGCAACTCGATAGCAATGAGTTGGGGTCTTAGCCATGAACGGCACACTGTATGTTTAAGGCGGTTGCTCAGCCGATTCTTACCTACATATGTCTGATGTGGCATCGGACTCTGAAGAATACCGTGCCTTTGCTAATGGGAAGGCAAGAAGTAGTTCCCTGAGAGAGGAGCTGAATGTCATAATCGATCTTTGCACCTATATGTTTGGTGTGTGGCAACGACAATTTATCTTTGGGCATTCTGCTGTTTTGCTGATGCGGAATGGCGGCTTGGTTTATGCGGCACGACGGATTATTAACCAGGGTAGTCCTCCCGTGATGACAATTTGGGCGTAGTTTTCCCTAAATGGACGATTTTTACTACAATAAGGTGTGGGTTGGTGCTGTGGCTTGCAGAGTGACGAAAGCTCTGTTTAATTTCTGTATACTGATTGATCATAGTTACGTCAGGTCGTTGACGACGCGATGGCTGCCAGCAATTCCAAAGGAGAAGACAAAGACTAATGGGTGAACAAATTTTTTCTTGCCTAGTTTCCTTACAGGCATTGAGTCCTCTTGCCATTCTGAAGTTATGTAGGGCCGGGTTTTGCTTCGCCCTAATGAGGGGAATCTTTATCTACGTTTCCCCATCACTTTTTTCTATTCTACCTTTTTCTAGGGCGATCACAACAATGAACCTAAGTTGTCCTATTGAAGCTGCTAGCATCCGAAATAGCTAGTCGCGTACCCTCGAGCCTTACCTAACAGGTGGTCTTAGTCTTCTCTCCGATTTCTTCCTATTTACAGGTAGGTCGCTCATGAGTCAATATATGTCATCGACGTCTCATGATTAATGCAGGAATTCTTAGAAGGAATTTTAATACCAGGCGTTTTTGGCTATAAGCGAGTTTTTCATTTTTTCTCATACACAATTTTCAAACTTCATTTCCCTTGTTCGAATTGAAACACTTTTATTATGGCTAAATCTAATAACAATACGACAGTTATGTGCCGCTCTCTTATAAAGACACATTTTTAAGTGGGCTGTTGCTGCTGCTGCTGGTGATGTTGTTTAGGAAATTAGTCATTATTTGCTAAGACCAAAAGATAACCGTACTACCGTAATTTGTTTCTTGGTTCTGTTTGTTGTTTGTAAAACATAACCAACAACAACATAAAGCCAGCCAGTCAACAACTAGAGTCTGAATTAACTGTCTATAGGTGTCTCTGTTTCTTTTTGGTTTTTGTTTTTGTTATTTTGTCTTGTATGAGTAGTACCCCTTTTTCACCGGTATGAATATGACACATACGAAATTCGTAATGACCAACCAGCGACAAACACCCTCAATTCGGCATGACGTCAGTTTATGTTTTTTTTTAACTTAATTCTGTTGTGGTTTTCTTTCTCGCATTTCTGTTGCATGTGGTGGGGCGGCTAAAACTGTCAAAGACAGACGACGACGACGATGCGACACATTGTTGTGGTTTTGAAGAAATGAGACTAGGTATGTACCAATGACAATATTTTATGGATTGTAATTTAAACTTGAAATACATTTTTGCAAATGACCAGAAAAAAGCCACCGCCGACAAAAGATGGCAAATGTCTTTTTCCGTTGTTGATCAGCCAATGATCAGATAAAGAGAGTGAAGGTGAGAGCGAGAGAGCAAAAAAATGTTCAAAGGCCAAATAGAGCCCCAAATGGGAATGGGAAACAGCCGCCAATGTTGGTGTCAAGATCAATTCCAATTCAATTCATTCATAAAAATGATTGACTTTTTTTGAATTGTCTGTCTGTCTTTCTGCTAACCACAACGCTATCCACTATGGCATATCGGTTTGATTGTTTCCCGCCGCTTTTAACATAACATGGTTTCGCTGAGTGTGTGTGGTGCGGCGGCATGCTCAACGTGTTTGGGGGTTCCGGTTTCTTCTCGATTTACCTTTACTGTGTTTTTTGTTATTGTTAGCTGATTTTGTTGCTGTTTTGCATTCAGAGTTTTTTGTTGGCTGATTTTTAATGGCTTTGCTCAATAACTCAACGCCAACAACAAGTGTGTTGATGGGGCACATTTTAACTGTTTTATTGTTAATTTTTGGTTTGCCTCAAGATTTATTGGTGATTTTATTTTATGGCATTTAAGAAGAAATTTTGTATCTCTTAAGACTTTCATCCTAGACAGTCGGCCAATATCAAGAAAGAGAGCGCAACGAAAAGACCTAATAAATTTCTTAAATAGCTCTGCTGTCTGCTGTGGGCTGTTCATCCGTCCGTCCATCCGTATGTCTGTCTTGCGGTAAAGCAAAATAGCCGTATGACTAATTGTAGCTATGGTGGTGTTGGTGGTGCCCGCTGTAGGGATAAATTGGAACCACCTTCGTACACAATTTTATGTCAATGTGAAATTGATTGAAATTTGAATGATATTCTTTTTGTATTTGTTTTTGTTCTAAAGCAGGAGGAGAGCGGGAGAGAAGGGACACTCAAAAAGAAGGCCGGCATAAACTGATGATGGGTGGGTGAATTAAAAAAAGAAAAGAAAATCCCCATGCTTATGCCTTTTCCGCTTCTCGATTTTCTTTGGTTCTAGTCAATTCCCAAGTTGATGGCTATGTGGCGTCGTCATTATCTTCATCACCACCATCGCTCTTCCCTCTGAAGGTGTGTTTGTGTATGTATGTCTGCAGTTTGTGCTTGTTTTTGTTTATTAATTTACGTGTTGCCGTGGGTAATTTGGGCAGAACGCCTCTTGCATTTTTAAAACAAACGTGATGTTTTTCTGCTATAGAAGAATAAAAATAAAACCAAAACAACAAAAACACTAACGGCCAACTGAAGAAAGTCTATTTAACACAAAATTTTGCATTTTGTTTGAACAGCAACAACAACAACAACAAAAAGAGCCACACTACATAAATTTGAACTTGTAAACAACACTCATCAGCTCATATCCATATGGACTTGCATACTTGTCGGTATGCCCTGGGTGCGGGGGGAGAACTTTTAAAAGTGCACAAATTTAGAATCGCTTCGTAGTTAAAAACACTGAAGGAAATCTTTAGTCTGATAAGACAAGATAGGGGAGATAAGCTTTTAGTTTTTGATTTTGCAACTTTTTGCACTAGTGGTTTGAATTGAACTTAAGGTATCTTATCATACGTTATTAGTTTTTGATGAGAACATAACGGTCTCCCAACAATATGATTTTTCAAGGAGGCCAGAAATGAGATAGAGAGAGACTGAGAAAGGTATAGAGAACAACGTCAACTCCACTCCATTCATAGAATAATTGCATTTTGAGTGCAAATGTCAAAGCCATTTTGTAATTATTACATGGTTGTATTTTTAGCTACAACAAATTCCTATAAAACAACATGATGGAAACTGTAGGGCTGACTTAGAAAATGTTATTTTCTTTGTAGCCGAATAATCAAAAATAAAAAAATCACTGTTCTAAATTCATTGTTCAATACAAAGCAATTGATATATTGGAAGTCAGCTTATACTATGTTCAGACCAAAGCTGTTTTGAGTAAACGACTCATTTTCCGTTTATAATGCTCTGAAAACGATTCGTTGTTCCTTTACATCTTATAAGGGCAAAACGACTCGTTTTCCACATAAACGAGTCAATGTGCTAAATAAACACAGCTCTAAATAATGTAAAAAATAGAAATTAAATTTTTACCAAAAAAAAAGGCTGTATTCACAAAATTTAATGTAGATTAAAAAAAAGGTGTATTTGTTAGTTCTATAGAAGAAATCTTTCAAATAAACCTATTTCAAATCTAAATTTAGTTTTGTGAATACGGCCGTTATAAAATAAAAAATACAGGTAAAACAAGAAAAAAATCTTAGCCATAGTGCATTATAAAATTTATGTTAGTGTGGAAAAATGCAATTTCCAATGTAAATGTAGACAATGAGTAAATGTAGACATAGCTTAAACGTAGAACCCCGTATACACTGCTCTTTAAATCTGGATTTAATGGCTCGATCATCTGTTTTCACTTTATAAAATCAGCTGACGAGAGCCTTAAATCCGGATTTAATGAGCAGTTTAAACGGTGTTTAATTCTTAAGTTATGTCTGCTAACATACAATTGTTATTGCAAACATTATTTTGACTGCATAGCACAAAATTTCTTTCAGTGTTTCTTGAACATGCATACATATATCCCATAACTTTGTTTCATTATTGTTTGTTATTCTTTTACACTATATTTAGTGTGTTTTCTCGAAGATAATTTGAATAAATAAGTAAATGAATAAATTTTCCTTACATATGGCAGCGAATTTAAAACAGTCAGTGGACGTAGAAGAACGGGCGCAAATACATACATAGAGCAGTGGACAGACGGGCAGTAGCAATATTGTGTAAATCGTTTATAAATTGCAATTTCCGCTTTAATCCAACTAAACACTAATACAGCCAAAGATATGTACTTATCTACACATGTATTACATGGCCTGAATGCCTGCTTGCCTGCCAACTAACAAGAGGCTGCTTAGGAAGAGAATGATGACGATGTTGATGAAAACAACGACTATATTAGTTATGACTGACGACATCGCCAATCGCCTGTGTTTATGATGGTGATTAGATGGCAAATTATAATAAATCTAAGCTAGCTCACAGTAAGAAAATTTGCACATTTAATCAAAGGCAATTGAATAATTACACCAACCAATTGTGTGTTCTGGCTCGTTTAACTCTTTGCTTCTTCTATTAGGAATTTATGAAAGGTTGCCGTTTAATTATTTATTTTTTTGAAAACAAAAAAATTAAGGGTTTTTTCCAATTTTTTTAATTTAGGAAACTTCTAAAACTAAAAATGCGCATTGCTCGTCCAAACGGGGCAAACAAGTATTAACACATCTCTGATCCAATATAAAAGTTTTGACAAATTTTGTGAAAGAGTAGGAGAAAAGACTCCAAACTGCAATGGAAATTTTCCAATTGCCTAGAAATTTAGAATCCCTTTCTTATAGTAGAGTCCGACTATTGAACCTTAATATCCTCTTATGAAAAGAATCCTTTTAGTTTGAAACTCCTTAATGTAGTACTTAGAGCTAATCTAAATTGTCACCTAATGACCAAAACATTTTTTGGTTCACCTTGAATACGCTATCCCACAATTTTTGTTTTTTTTGCGATACGATTCATAATTTTTGCTTTACACTTGTATACATATGTTATTTTCAAATTACCTAACGAACCGTACGTACGAACTCGGCAATAAAGAGGAGGCCTCTTATCATTGAGTTTAAATTTGAATCGGACTGCACACTTAAAATGTGAGAAGTTTGCCCCTGTTCCTTAGTGGAATGTTCATGGGCAAAATTTGCATTTGCAACTGCAAGTTTAATAAACAATTGCTATTGGTAACTTTCAGTACATTTTAAATGATTTCAAATAACGCATAGTGTAAGAAGATTCCCTTTGGCACAGCAAAATTCACATTTTTACTCAACCTCACTCTCATCAATGTTTCAATCCAATTTATAATCAATTTTCAATATTAAAATCAAAAACGGCAACTCTGGATTGTAACATCTCTGTTATGCTCACGTTATCTTATTGCCATTAATATGTTTTATCTGCCTTAAACCAGACAATAATTGATGTTTAATAACCTCCGAGCCGGAATAAAAAAACACATCATGACGAGAGTATCATGTGAAAATAGTTTTAGCGAATTCGCATTAGAAGAATGGCGTCAAGCAGCAACTAAATCTGTAAAATTATATCCAACTAGAACTTGAACATTTTTCTAGTTAATTTTCTTTGGTTTGCTGAATGATAATTTCCTCTTTTAATATATGAAGAAGAAAAAAACACAACAATCATAATGAAATTCGGGTTGCTAATTTACCACATGTGACCAGTTAGAGCTAGTATTTTGAAGATTTTATTTTTTTTTTTATTGGAACAGATGCATGCTTCACGCGCTCATGAGTTTAACTGAAAATGCAACTAGCGTTTATCATAAGCACAAAAAAATTCCTTAAGTAAAAGGAAACACTCAAATAAATTGGTCACAAACAAAAAATAACGCCTGCCGCGTGTCCTTTTTAAAATATCAAATAACAAGTGCTCTTATACGATATTTACCTTAGCAAGAGAGAGAGAGGGAGGGAGAAAGTATTTCGTTGACTATTAAACGAAGCTGACATCTGTCAGTCTCTTTTTAGGAATAAGGCTTACCCAAAACACACATATGGCCATGGAGCAAAGGGAGACTTGCTATTAGTGGGGTTTTCCGGTTTTCGAAACAAATTTACGGATCTTGGATTTTTTATGGTTACACACTCATGCTCATATATACATATACAACACTAAAGGTCCCCATAACATTCCTCGTTTCTTTGTATGTACTTTACTTTGTTTATTATTATTTTTTTTTTCTCGGCAACTCTTAAGTCTAGCTCACGTTTAATCATTATAGGTTTTTGTTCTGTTTCTTTTATTGTTATTTTGTTGTTGCTGAGCTCTCTACTCTAGTACTATTCACAGATCCCCTTGAGAAATCAAATTCAGTTGTAATGCTTAAGTTGGGTTTGAAAAGTAATGACGAAGAGTATACCTTAAAGGTTTGTTGTTTTTTCTTTTCTTTTGTTTTGTTTCTAACATTCTTCTATTTTAAAGTAGTTCTGTTATGGAGTTTATTTTTTCTTTTTGTTTCCGAATTTCTTAAGAAATTACCCATTCCTTTGTTTAAAAAGGCATTTCGTTCGACTGGTGCTGCTGCTGATGCTTGTCGGCATGGGAATGCGGCTGCTGCAGCTGTCGCTTCTTAAGGTTACCGCCTTAGGCCTTTCATAGGTGGTGGTGTACATACGTTGCTGCTTGTTTTCTTTTTTAGGGAAAATCCAATCAGTATAGATTATCAAATTAGTTCCGCACACAAAAACACTTCATTTCCACATAGCTATCATTTCAAAATGTAGGGACATTGTTCTCTGGGAGAAAACCTGTTTGATGGAGAAGTTGAAAAAAAAACTGTCTCCAAAAATCTGAGCTTTTTTTAAATGCATTATACATAAACGTTCCATAAATGTCTCGAAAAATTCTATCTTTATGTACTGCCATACCTGCCTTCATAAGTATCCTGGGTCTATTACAATTGCCGTGTTTTATTTACCCATTTTGCAGATTTTCTTGCTTAGTTTGTATGGAGAGAATTGCTCTCCCCGATTAGCTAAGCGGCTAATATTATCGCCGCTTGCTATAGCCGTTTACTAAAACAATTGTGTCATCATTCAATCTGAATGCAAATTGCAAATTTTGCCCATGAACATTTCACTAAGCAACAGGGCCAAACTTCTCACATATCAATGAGTCCAGTCTGATTCAAGTTTTAAGCTCATTGATAATGGGCCTCCTTTTTATAGCCGAGTTGGAACGGCGTGCCGCAGTGCGACATCTCTTTGGAAAGAAGTACCTCACAAATGTTGCCAGTATTAGGAGGGGAAACCCACCGCTGAAAAATTTTTTTATGATGGATTCAAACCTAGGCGTTCAGCGTCGTAGGCGGACATGCTAACCTCTGCGCTACGGTGGCCTTAATCTGAATGACAAAACCAAAAAAGGAAGAACGCAACATATTCATTCAATGGTTAAACGCTCTGGAATGAAAAAATTGCTTAGGATTTTGATAAAATCACATTTATGAACTCCGTGAAACATGTATTCAACATTAAATTAACTTATTTTGTTTGTTTTCTTGATATTTGATTATTTTGGATGTGTTTCAGTGTTACCAACGTTAAAAGAATGAAAAATTTAGCGGAAAGAGAGTTTTATTTAAGCTAGCGAATCCGCCAAACTGGTAAATAAAACGACCCAAATATCAGTGATTGGCAACTTAATTTGTTGACATTTCTCTCATTTATTCACTTTGACATTCTCATTTACTCACAATTTTTTCGCTCCTTTTCAACACCTTAACTGCAGGGTTGCCTTGTTGTACTCGATGTTACCACTTTTTTACATTACATCCTCAAAATATTTCCTCCTTTTACTTTTAGCAGTCTTTGCCATTCCGTGACGCAACTTAAACTTGTTGGATATCATAATTATGAAATAAAAAATTAAGGTACCTATATCAAAGTTCAAAACCGAATGAAAAGAAATCGTAAAAACGAAAACTGAAAAACATAAAATAAAAAAATTAACCGCAACCAAATTATAAAGGGCACACAGACAAAGAAGCACCACAAGTCCAAAATTACTGAACCACAAAAATATGCCTGAATATGAACACGAATCTCTGGTTGGAAATTCTTAGTAGGTATGTGCCTATCTACCTATAAGACACTTGTGTAAATCAACAGCACCAGCTGTGTTGTTGCTAATGTTATTATTAACATTGTTGTAGTTGTTGTGGCTGCTTGCAACAAATTATATAGATAGTCTGTCAAATTGATGCAAGCAACATGCCATACTTTGTGCTGGGCGGACGGAGTAACTGACTGACTCTGGCTAGTTGGCCTAGCAACAATCTCAAAAATGGTTAGAAACAACAGGAAACTAAAAGGCAAAATGCGCTGTTTGTTGGTTAATGATAATAAACTAATTTCAATTGTTATGGTTTTTATAGGCAATGTCATTAAAAAATTTGTTGGAATTACACTGCCACACGTGTATTAATCATCAAAAACTGTGTCCATCAGTAACAACTACACGCACACACACACACCACACATGCCCCCCCCGAGACAAATCATTCTCATTCACATTTACTGCATTCTTCATTCATAAGTGAGTACATCTATGACTGCGTGTGTTAACTTGATTGTATGCAGTGGCCTCTTCAATGAATTAAATAGGCTGTGTTGTTGCTGTTGATATCTGATGAGAAACACGTTACACTGAAGTTGACATATTTAACTCTTTTCTGTTACATTCTCTGCAGTCATGCTTTTATACATACATATATGCATGAATATGTGTTATTTGTTCCATATAAAACTAAAAAAAGTGTACCATCGTTTTTGTTTTTTCAAACACTGTCAACAAATAATTTTTGGTGTCCAAAGCAAGTTTAGTAGCGTTATGCGTATGTGTGTGTGCAAGTACAAAAACATCAATAAAATCATGTAAAAAAAGAAAATTTTAACCATTCAGCAAAACAATACCAAACTATTACAATCATGTTTTTGTAGTTTGCTATTAGTGTGATACAAGTACTTCATAGTCATCATGTTTTGGGGGGCAAATGAATGTGTGGAGATATGTAGAAAAAGAAAAATAGACAACAAAAACTTAGTAACAAGAACAGTGGTGTAGTGCATAAACGCACATCCATATTTACATACATGTGATGAGGTCGTATAGAGGGGTATTCACTGCTACTTGACTTGTGTGTAATACCTAACTATCCGCCTTGTAAGCAGCGCTGCACTTATCTAGTTGTTTTGTTTCTGTTTTGCTGGATGTTTAGTTGTTATGTTTATTAACTCCTGGTTTTGTATGCTATTTTTGTTGTTGTTTTTTTTTACGGATTCTAAAAGTTTTTATGTAAAAAAAGAAAACTACTTGCTGCTGTGTATAGTTAAATAGTTGCAGGGGCTCTCTCTTAACTTTTCTCAATGCTCTTTTTTGTACTCTTTAATAATTTTTATTTTTAGCTTCGTATTATTAACTATGAGCATGTTTGTAAATAAAAAAAAATCTATATTGCCGGTGGTTTTGTTGTTTTTTTATTTTCAAACACAGCAGAGTACAATAAAATTTTTATGCTGGCTTGTAATAAAATTATGAACTTGCAAACAAACAAACCTCAATTTATGCTCAAAAAACAGAAACACATACATACACAAGGCACTGATGTTTTTTTATTTCTCTGTTTGTTGTGGGTTTTCAATGTTAATTTTATGAAATTTTCGTATTGCTTTCTTTGCCTACACTGTTTAGAGTTTTATTTAAGCTAACTACAGCCATAGGAGTAATTATTTTGCTAAATTGTGAAATTCTTTAAGATATGGAAGTCGGCTCTGGCTTTAAATGTTTTTCAGAGATGACAATCATTGGCAGGGAAGGAAACCTAACAACTTAATTCCAGGGTTGGTTAATATATTTCTCGGTGGCAACACTTTTAGAATACAGAGATGGGCTGGGCCATTTTTATTTTTCGATTACATATAGGTACTATTCTAAGACAAACCTTTTCGGACTGACACACTGCTGCTTCTTAAAACCCCTACGTTTTGTCCTTTAACCCTGTTTACACTGCTCATTAGATCTGGATTTAAGGCTCTCGTCAGATGATTTTATAAAGGGAGAACAGATGATCGAGCCATTCAATCCGAATTTAAAGAGCGGTGTAAACGGGGTTAAAGGTTTTATAGTATTAGGTTTTTTTTTTTAATTTTAAAATTTTTATTTTTAACTCTGTACGGAAACGGAAGTTAGTGCTTTCTATAACAAAAGCTTGTTGTAAACAACAAAAATCTGCAAGATTGCCATGATGCATAGATTTCAATTTATAACATTTTCCCCAAAGTTTTTTTTGCCCATTTCATTTCACACCCCGTGTTATTTAGTTTATTCACTTGTTGGCTGGTGGTAATAAGCTGAATCATTCATCTTATCCATTGATGATTGGATAATGATTAAACGTGCTTGCAGAGAAATTGACAAACGAGCTGTTTAAACAACAAAAGTTTTTCAATGAATTATGTTTTTTTTTTTGGTTTTGTTTGATGCTATCTAGACATGGTAAAGCAAAACCAAAAAAAAAAAAACGAAAAGAAGCGATTTTTTTGACGTCAATACTTAAAAACACATCTCATCGCCTAGCAGCCCATATGCATTCTCATCAATTTTTAAATAATTCTAATAATGCGGCTATAGAAACATGTTTTTTGCTTGAATTTATTGAGATCGACCTAAAAAAGAAATTGAAAATCAAAAAAATACAAAAAATATTGAACAATCATAAGGAAAACAACTCAAACAAAAACTCTCATTCTTGAATGGGTGGGTGTATGTTGTTTTTGTTGTTGTTGCAGATTGATTTTTTTTGTGTTAATAATGTGGTTGATGTTTTTTCCTATTCCTATTGAGCGGCATAAATTCAACAAACACTTCCATTGCCTACAGTAATGAAAATTATTTACATATTTTTTTTTAATTCGATGGTAATAGACATTGTAACACCCTCGCATTTGGCGGCTTAGATTGGTTGTTTTTTGTTTCAATTTGTGGAAAATTGTAGTGCCACTATTACAAATGCATAAAACATGGTGTGGGCATAACATTAGGGCTGGCGTCTTTCGCAGATTTGTATTTGTACTTCTTTACAGAAAGCGTTCTGAATGCCACTCGTGAATATATTGGTGTTGTTCGCTTGGCATTGGAATGAACCAACTGAAATAGGTCACATCTTTTTGGCATTAGCTCCCAATGGCTCAGTAATATCACATAACTGTAATTTCACACATATCGGTTCCTAATTTACCTCTCTTTTGTTGTATGTATCAATCACCTGGACGAATGTTGCCATATTTATTAGTAGCACTTGTGTTATTGTAACACTGTTGCCACTCTCATTTACAAGTTGCCATACTATTGTATCAACATTATCATTTATGATATCATACTTGAAAACTACTGAGACCTTTTGGGAACGGAACAAAAACCACTCGTGGATTTTTTCATATATGTGTTTCTTTTTTTTCAAATTTGTATTTGTAAAATAGGTGTTAATTTGCAATATGTCAAGTCATTTCATTATTTACCTTCCAACTTGTTATAACTCCAATATTAGTACCCAAGGCAGTAAATACATTCGTATATCACCTAGAACTATTTTATGGTGTTGTTCTCACACATTAAAAACTAGGTCCAGGCCCTTCCCACAACTCAAAAATAACACAACACACCATACCACCTACAAATATTTTTCTAATTAACTCAATAACTCATTTGTTGGCATAAAATATTATCAAATGTGAAAATAGAGAGGAGAGAGAGAGAGAAGAGGGGAAAAAGTAATATTTGGATTTAAATTATTATTATTTGTTTGATAACATACAAACGGAGAAGAATACTACATTACATACAATTGGTACATACATATATTTACATATCCATTTTTTATAAAAAAAATTCCACTTCTTCTATTTCGTCGTTGTTTGCTTCATTACAGATGAATTATAATGTAAACAATAAAATTTAGTTTTGTTAATGTTGCCACAAATTTCATAGGGTCGGAAATTTAAGGGTAAATGGAAATGTTTGCTAGCGAGGATAAAAAATAAAACAAAAATTAAAAAAAAAATTGAAAAAATAACTAAAAAATTAGTAAAAAAAATAAAACATAAAAAAAATTAACCGAACTTTTGATACCCACTAACCTTGATTCTAACACTTCTATTATATCCATACTAATATCCAAATATAGGCCGATCTTAATCATGGGGCAGAGAAGCTCTATACAAGTAACAGTTTCGAATTGCAGCGAAATTGGGTAATAAATGCGCTGGGTAATGACTAGGCCCTAAATCGGATTATCGATCTATATGACAGCTATATCTAAAAATGGTCCGATTCGGACCATATTTGGGTTGCATAACGGGAGTCTTAAAGGAGCTTACTGTTTCAAATTTCAGCAAAATTGGAGAATAAGTGGGCCCTATATGGTCTTTAGACCCAAAAGTTCTAGATCGTTCTCTATTGCAGCTATATCTAAATATAGCCCGATCTGGACCATTTTCGGCACAGATGTTGGGAGTCTTAATACAACTCACTGTTCCAACTTTCGGCGCAGTTAGGTAATACATTCGCCTGTTATAGGTTTAAGACCCTAAATCAGCTGATCGGCATATAGAGCAGCTATATGTAAATATGGTCCAATATACACCATAAACGGGTCGGATGTCGAGATCCCTAGTGCAACTCACTGTTTCAAATTTCAGCAAAATCGGAGAATAAATGAGTTTTAGACAGGCAGGTATATCTAAATATAGCCCATATTCGGGACAGAGGTTTGAAATTTTTACACAACTCACTGTTCTGAATTTCAGCGAAATCGGGTAAGACATGCGCCTGTTTTAGGTTTATGACCCAAAATCGGCAGATTGGTCTGTATGGCAGCTATATCCAAATATAGTCGAATGTGGGCCATTTAAGAACTCAACCAGCGTAAAGAAGAAATACGAGCATGAGCAAAATTTCAACTCAATATCTCAATTTTTAAAGACTAGCGTGATTTCAAACGATGAACACACGGACATACGGACATCGTTAAATCGTCTTAGAATTTGACGAGGATTCCAAATATATATACAGTTGAACATCCGGGCCACTATTAACCGCCATGCCGAGCTTTTGGTTTTGGACCTCCATTAACCGTGGTTTACCTCTAGTATCTCAATAATGTTCCCTCTATTAACCGAGTTTAATATTCGTGCACCACAAACATGATTGATGTAAAATTCTGGGATTCCCCTATTTATTTTAAGTTTAAGTTCTGTCGGTCTGAAATTGAAAAATGGTAGCTCAAGGTTTTTTTTCGAAAATGGCTCCAACAAGAAAAGAAAGTAAAGTTCTTTCAATTCAGGAACAATAAGAACTGATTAAATATCACAGTAAATGCAAATCTCGGTTGGTTTGTAATCAGAATGTAAGCAAACAATCTTTGCGCGATTTAAGAAAAAAGAAGAAAACAAATTTTAAATATGCATATAGAGGTGAATCTATGGATGGTTTGAAAAAAGCCAGAAGCTTTTGCTTCTAGATGAGAGCACAACCAGATGTAAATGTTTTGACATCTAAAAAAGTTACAGTAATATTTCTTCCACCGAATTCCACATGCTTAATTCAGCCTATGGATCAAGGAGCAATCCGAAGGTTCAAACACCGCAAATTGATTATCCAAAAACTTTTGGCTTCAAACCCAGACATAATTTAATCAAGTCTCTGAGTATCAAGACAGCTTTGTGGATAGCTGGTATATCTTGCGACAATGTACCACTGCTGTCCCAAGATAACGAAAAGGCAAATTGTGCTCCTGGAACATTGTAATGATGTCTGGATGATCAATTAATGGCCTCGTAAATAAGAGGGACTGCGATGATGATGTCACATCCTATGCTATAGAATCTGATGCCATTGTACATACGGCTAACAAAAACAAAGAATATGAGCAATTGGTAATTTCGAAGAATCGAACGACGAACGATACAGAAACTCCGTATTAGTTCTAGCCATGGAGGCAAACAGTCTTCTTTTGGAATTTTTGAATACAATAGTAGCTCAGAAATTTCAGAGCCATATATAGCCCAGGTACATACATAAATAATGGCATTTGAAAATACCTCTATTAACCGTGTTTTCGATTTTCTGTGATAAGCATGGTCCCGAGCGAACCGGATAATCAAGACTCAACTGTACTTAGTAGCTTCGGAAATGGATGTTTCGACGAGTTGTAAACAAAGTGACAATGAATATCATATGGTGGTGGGCATTATAGAAGTTTTATTTTTATCCTTCAACCCGGCGGGTGAGAAGGTCCTTGGGACCTTTTTCATTAATGTCTAAAAATTTAAAAAAAAAAATGAGTTTTCATATAAAGTTCCGTACAAAAAGTACAAGGTCTCTGTGGACCTTTTACTTCGGTAAGGTAAACAAAAATCCTCTAGAAGATTTTGAAAGCCCATTTTATAGATTTTTTTTTTTAATTTTGTTTTCGAATAACAATTTTATTTAAAATTTAGTTGAAATAAATTTGAAAAACTAGAAATAACAAAAATATAAATATAATAAAATAAAAAACAATGCAGTAGAAACGAAAATAAATAATGAAAAAGTTAATAAAAAACATAAAATAAAAAATATTAAATAACAAGGACGGAAAATAAAACAAGAACGTAAAATAAAACAAGAACGTTGAATAAAAAATAAATAAATAAAATTATATAAATTAGAATTAGTTAAAAATAGTTAAAATAAAGTTTAAAACTAAAAATTATAGTTGTTTAAAAAAAATAAGAAATAAAACAAAATGATATAGTAATATTATAGAATTTAAATAATAAACAAAAAAAATAGTAAAAACTCTAAATAATTAAAAATAAAATTTTTTTAGAGTGTTTTATAAAAATGTTATTTTCTATACAAAATCTTGTCATATTTTTTTCCAAAAGAACATTTTGTCTTTATTTTAATTTATTTGAAAATTGTTTAATATTTTCTTTCTATAAAAAAAGGTTGTCAGTTTTTATACATAGCCAATTATACATAATTTTATAAACCCTGTTTTTTAGAAAGCTTGTCAAATATTTTTATAGATTTTTTCTATAATTTTTGTCGACCAAAACACAATGAAAAATTAAAAAATTGTTTTGAGAAAATTAAAAAAAATATATTTCTTGACAGTATTCTTTATCACAAAAACAAAATTTGTGATAAAGAATATTGTCAAAAAATATTTGTTTATTAAAATTTTCCCAAAAATTTTTTTTTTTATTTTTTTTTGTTTTTATTATTTTATATTTTTGTTTAATTTTTTTAATATATTTTTTATATTTCTTATATTGGTAATTTTTTTTTTGTATAGTTTGTAATAATATTTTGTTTATTTATTCTATTATTTTATTTTATTTTATTTTTATTTATTTATTTTTTATTTATTTATTTTTTATTTTATTTTTTAGCATTCTTTTTTAATATTTTTTTTTGTTATTTTTTATGTTGTTTTTTATTTTTTATTTACAGTTATTTTCTAATCGCTTTATATTATTCTATAAAAATTTTAGTCATTTTTGCAATTTAAGCTCCTAAGACCCACAATCTTTTGAACAATACCCATGAAGTGCCATATAATCAGTCTACCATTCAAACTAAATAGTCATCCATCAATGGAATGTTGTAGTACATTTATGACTTATACTCAGGGTGGAGCTGCCAGACCAATGATAAGATTATGAACCTTTTATTGGTTTTTTCGTTCTCAAGGTATAAATTATTTACAAACTGGCT
The DNA here is from genome assembly GCF_963082655.1 of Stomoxys calcitrans. Taxonomy (NCBI): domain Eukaryota; kingdom Metazoa; phylum Arthropoda; class Insecta; order Diptera; family Muscidae; genus Stomoxys; species Stomoxys calcitrans. The sequence goes on along the minus strand of NC_081554.1, from coordinate 17,720,109 downwards.
TACATACTTATTTTAAGGCAATCCTCCATTTGTAGTACGCACCCTCACCTGCTCTTCAATATGAGTTATTGAATTTCCATGAAGGCAATGAAACAAAACAATCATGATGTATGCATATCGATGTATGCATATGCGTGTATATTCATTCATATAAATGGTATGGTGGTCAATTGAAACGGTAAAGGCTAGAATGTGGTATTTGTAGGGGGGCAAACAATGCATACGAGTATTTACCCAATAAATACTAAAATGTGAAGTGTTAAATATTTTCAATTCATTACAATTGATAAGTGCATTTAGCACATATTTCACAAATGTTCTTAATCACCATTGAAATAATGCCTAACAAATTCAAAATTAAATAAATAATGAAGCTCAAAGGCAAACAACCAAACGTTTCTCTTTGCTCCCTCTCTCTCTCTTTCTCTCGTTCTCTTTCGCGCCTTATGTTAAAGTCGATCGTTTGTTCATTAGCTAGAGTATTTTGTAAAATATTTTCTTGCTTTGTGTTTATTAACTTGGCCAAAATGAAAAAAATGAAGGAAAAATTCTTATGTGAACTAACCATACAGCCTTTTATCCAAACAATACCACTCACATCGACCGTCTACTGAGTATGGAAAAACAAATGTTTTTTTTTTCTTTTCGGTTGTTCTGATCACTGGGGGTATAAACGTAAAAAATATTATTTCTATTAACAATAACCATAAATATTGATGGGAAGAATATGTGACGCATGCTGCACCCCAGCAACAAATCTCTTAGTGAAATTTGGAAACATCATCATCAGACTAGAAAAAGAGATTTGAAAAAAAAATTGATTTTCTGTTTTCTGCAATATTTTGTTTTCGTTTTGTTTTCATGCTAATGTTGTGTGAAGCACTGTGCGCCTAGTGTTCTCATTCAGAATTGGCAAAGAAAAAACATTTTTCCAAGAAATGTATTAATTTTGCCTAATGAAGAGATTTATTTTCGTGGCGATAATATTAGAATATACAGATAATACAAGAAAAGTTTTAATAATTGTAAGTGAAAAAAAATAAACTAAAAAATTCTAAAGAAGTTTTCTTATTTAATTAATTATGTTCTAAATGATATCAAAAACTAAAAATAAAGATGGCCAATATGCTGTAGAAATCTCAAAAAAAGATATATGGAAGATATAAGCTGATATAAGGTTAAATGTATGAACTATTGGGTTGCCCAAAAAGTAATTGCGGATTTTTTAAAAGAAAGTAAATGCATTTTTAATAAAACTTAGAATGAACTTTAATCAAATATACTTTTTTTACACTTTTTTTTTTTAAAGCAAGCTATAAGTAACAGCTGATAACTGACAGAAGAAAGAATGCAATTACAGAGTCACAAGCTGTGAAAAAAATTGTCAACGCCGACTATATTCATTCATCATTCGAAGGCATAACGGATTTCTCTCGTAGAAATTCTGCCACTCTACATGCTGCAGTATACATACATATGGTTTACTCAGGGTTGCCAGATTAGTTTTGATAAAAAATCAGCACTTAAGAAAAAAAAGGAAAGTAATCGGAACTCCAATTTTAAAAATCGGCAAAAAATCGGAAATGTTGTTTTAACTATATGCTAATTTTAAAATTTTGCCTTTGAACATTCCACTAAGGAACAGGGGCAAACTTCTAGCATATCAATTAGTGCTGTGCGATTCAAGTTTAAGCTCAATGGTAAGGGACCTCCTTTTTAGAGGCGAGTCGAAACCGGGGAGCCGCAGTGCGATGAAGAAGATTTGGAAGATTTTTGTACATGGATGTCGTACCAAATAGCACAGTGCATCACAAATGTCGACCGCATAAGGAGAGGATAACCACTGCTGAAATTTTTTTCTCGCCAGGATTCAAACCCAGGCGTTCAGCGCCATAGGCGGACATGCAAATTTCTGTGCTACGGTGGTCTTTGCTTAAAAAGTTTTATCTGTAGATCGGTTTTTATTGCAACAAAACTTGGTTCGATTTTGACCGTATATGTGATGGGTGTTACGGAGCCTTGCAAAAATCTTTGTACCGAATCGAAATAGGCATCTGAGCCAAAGAAGTTATATCGGAACGTCAAGAAATAGCCCACCTTCGAACTAAACCTGCCTATGGCATACTATACAAGCCAAGTTTCTACTTTGTATCTCCATTTTTAAAGACTATCCCAGTTTCAACAGACAGGCGGACGGACATGGCTAAGATTTCTTAGACCTTTTCGACGATTACGAATTTATATGCATTGTAAGGTCATAAATGGATATTTCGATGTGAAGGGTGATTTTTAGCTATTATATTTTTGGCAACACTGGTTTAAACAGCTCACGCATGTTTCGTGTTTTGTTTAACTGTCAAAAATCTTCAGATTGGTCTATAATTTAAAATCCATAAATCGTCTTACAAACAAACAACGCTTGCAAATTATTGAATTTTGTTATCAAAATGCGTGCTCTGTTAAGAAAGTTCATCGCGCGCTTTTTCTATCGAGCGATGAAGCTCTTTTTTGGCTCAATGAGTACGTAAATAAGCAGAATTGTCGATTTTGAAGCATTGCAATATCTATTAATGCATCCTGAAAAAGTATCAGTTTGGTGTGGTTTATGGACTGATGGCATCATCAAGGATGATGCGAATCGTAACGTAACTGTGAATGGTGAGCGGTATCGTAAGATAATATCCAACTTTTTTTTTGCCCAAAATGCTAGAGCTTGACAATGCCACATAGCAAGAGGGTGAGAGGCAAGTTCAGTGAATATTTTATTTCATGTTCGGTGCCGGCCAATTGGCCGCCTAGATCGTGCGATTTAACGCCTTTAGACTATTTTTTGTGGGACTATCATGGCATAATTAGCAGGTAGTGTACCGTAAACAGCTGACTACAATTTTTTCTCGCGAAGTTCACTATCTGTCAACAAGTTTTCTTTGTGTGTGTGTATTATAGTTAAAAAACAAAAACAACTCAAAATCCGAGTTGCACAAATCATTGACAAATATTTTGTTGTTGGGCAACTGCCACTACCTATAAATTTGTATATCTTAAAGTCTATACAGATAAGCCAGCTTCAATTGACGAATTGGAAGACAACATTGAAGCATTTATTCCTGAGATAACGGTCGAAATTTTGGAAAGAGTTTGCCAAAACTGGACTAACCGAATGCAGTCACACTCAACATTTGCATGAAATAATCTGCAAACATTGATTTATGGGGACTGTACTATTGACTCAAATGAAGATTTCATGCATTTTTCTGAATATCATGTGTTTTGTTTTTGAAAAACTTTTATAAATGACATAATGCATGTATCCCAACTTTCGTTGTGCACATAAAATTTAAAAAGATAAATTTTTCAAATAAATAAATATATAAATATTTTTTATATATATTAGTTATATATTTTTTATATATACTTTTAATAATTTTTGTATTTCTTATGTTGTTTCTTTTATTTTTGTTTTTTGTATAGTTTGAAAATATATTTTCAATTTTTTGTTATTTATTTTTTTATCCCTTTTTTATTTTTCTTATTTCATTTTTTATTATATTTTTATTTATTTATTTTTATTTTTCTTATTTTATTTTTCATTATATTTTTATTTATTTATTTTTATTTTATTTTTATTTATTTATTTTTATTTTATTTATTTTTTATTGTTCTTTTTTATTTTTGAAAAATTTTTCTAAATGACAAATTCCACTTTCGTTGTGCATATACAATTTAAAAAGAAAAATAAATTTTTCAAATTTAGAAAATATTTGCTTTTTTAGAGTAAAAATCGGAAATTCGGCACTTTGCTATTTTTGAAGCTAAAAATCGGCAAAATACCAACAAATCGGCAAATCTGGCAGCCCTGATTCGAGGGCATAACGGATATCTCATAGAAACACATATATACATGTGTGCATATGGTCTACTTACTGTGTGTGCGTTATTAAATTCTCTTCTTGTCACTTCAGCACTATCTCTCTCTCCCTCTCTCTTTCCTTGACTTTATATAAGCTCTATTGTCATTCGAAGTCATAACGGGTTTCTCATAAAATGAATACCTTGTTCGTTAATATTTTATTGACAGGGATAATTTGACAAAATCATGATGTAGTATGATAAGCTTACAAAAATCTTGTTATAAAATAGTCTATTAGTATCGAATAGTTTAAGTTTACACGCAACCTGATCAAACCTAAGTTTTTCATTTTCCTTTACATCTGAATATTATGTCAGGGTCTTGTGTCATCATGAAAAATCAAATTAAACAAAATTTTCTCCTCAGCTCACATTAAAATTTCCTAACTGTCTAGCTAACAAATATTAATGTCTTATTTTTTGGTTTTGACCAAGCCAAAATGAAAATCTTGGGCCATTAAAAACTTGTTAGCGGCAATAATGAATGCAAATTTGTTTATATTTAGTAAATAAGTAATTAAGCCAAGTTTTTATAACCAACATTAAAAAAAATTGTATCAACTTTTGGTCTCGTTTGTCGCCACAATTTGGCAGAAAAGTTATGAAACCAATTTTCATTAAGTTTCCCATTAACCCTGCCGTCATTCAACCAACCAGCCATCCATCCACCCATCAGAAAATCATTTTCGCATTCAAAAATGGCAAAAAGAAATAACGAAACACAAAGAAACAAAGTTACATTTCATGTGTTGTTGGTGTATGGTGTGATGTGTGGGGAAAGCCTCAGAGAGCTAGAGCCTGTCATAAAGGGAGCAGCTTTTAATTAGCTTATGCAAAAAGCAATAAAAATGTTTTTTTTTTTCATTTGCCAAATTTTTTGGCAAAAGAAAGGTTTAATGGGTTCTTTTAGGGTGGTAGGGGAAACCAGACATACTTTTTTTGTACACATTTATTCATAAGTCCATTTGTCTTGTCCAGTGTCTGGAGGCTTTTAGAACTTTTCGCAATTTTGCCAGCTTTTTCCCACCAGAATTTTGTTTAACTAACATGAAATGGTGATTAGCCAAATTTGGATAGCAAACATTTTGGGTAAGAGGTACAAGAAACAGACTACAGTTTTTTAACGCATATACACACCCTTTTTAGAGAGACAAAAGATTGGCAACTATATTGAGGGAGAGAAAGAGAGAGCGAAAGAGAGATCGAGAAGAGGTAATAGTTGTTGTGTTTTCTGCTGCTGTTAATTAAATTTGTTTTAAATTCTACCACCAAAAGGGGAAACCAGGGGGTTTCAAAAGTTTTGCTTGGTTTTCATGTACAATTTGCATGCCGGCTTTTTAACCCCAAGCTAAATTTTGCAAACATTGTTTTAAAATTATTTTTTTTTTTTGCTCAGACAATTTATGGTGGTTTTGGAAATTTAGTGTCACTTTTATCGTGTGTCACGTACGTATCATCCGTACCTCAGCTCAGCTCACAATCCTTTACTTGGTTGCTTACTTACTTACATACCTTGCAATCGTGTGAGACATGAACACGAACAGCCACCGCCAACCAAATTCAGTATGAAAACAAAACAAAAACAAAATTGCATAAACAAAATTTTTGCAAACATTTTTTAAATCCCTTTTTAATCGATTCATGTTTAAGGACAGAAAAACTGATTAAAAAAATGTGAACACTTATTTTCGTCCATTGTCTTTACGCAGAACTCTGAAAAGCGTTTAATCCTAACAGCTACAAAACACGCTTTACGAAATTTATGTGGCTGCGCACAACATTGTGCGGAAGAAAACGTAAAAGACAAGGAACTAACCGCTGCGTTTTGTACTTCGATATGACGTTGTGGTTCCTTTTTATTTTACCCTCATGATGATGATGTTTGCTGTAGATAAAGGTAAAAACCAAAGAAATTAAAGTGCAACAACATTTGGAGAAAAAAATGTTCTGACGATTTTTTAATATTATTGCAGAGTCTTGCAACCCTTCTATTGACAAACCACAGTGGCTAAAAAAGTAAAACAAACAAAAATAAATAAAACATGCAAAAATAATTAAAAAAAATATATAAAACAAAAGTAAAAAAAAAAAAATAAAAATAGAACAACCCGAAATATATATAAAAAAAACCAAAATTATAAAAAAAACAAAAAAAACAAGAACAGTAAAAAAGATACAAAATAAAAAAAAAAAAAAAGTACGATCGGGCCGAATCTTGGGAACCCACCAACACGGATTCTGCTAAAATTTGGGAGCTATATCAGGTTATAAACCAATTCGGACCGTACTTGGCACAGTAGTTACAAGTCATAACATAACACTTTGTGTAAAATCTCAGCCAAATCCGACAAAAATTGGGGCTTCCAGGGGCCCAGGAAATCAAATCGGGAGATTGGTTTATATGGGAGCTATATAAGGTTAAAGACTGATTTGGACCGTACTTGACACAGTTGTTGGAAGTCACAACAGAACACCGCATTCAAAGTGTCAACCAAATCGGATGAAAATTGAGGCATCCAGGAGCCCAGGAAGTCAAATCGGTATAGTTGCAATGGTTGTATAGTTGCAAAAGGTTAAACGGCCATGTTGTCTCGCCAAAAGTGAAACTATGAGGACCAAACCGAATACGGCGCTAGAGGCGATTTTGCGGCCCTTGGACATAGAGATAAAGTATGAAACAGGACGATGGGTGAAAGGATTGAAGGTAAAAGCAGCTCATACCATCGGCGGATAATCCATGTGTTTTAGGCATGAAAATGCAGAGGTTTAGGACCAGGGCTGCAAAGTCTGAACCTCGACTCCGACCTTGGATTAGAGTTCGACTCTACTCTGCAACCGTGGTTTGAACCGAATACCAGGGTCGGTATGCAGGAATGGGCAGTAGGAATCCTGGTAGCTGTTGCTGTATGATGGCCCTTTGACATAGAGATAAAGTATGAGGCAGCACTTGCGGCTGAGAGACCTAGGACAATGAAGGAATAAATTGAAGGTCGTCAAATTGATGTGTCCAAAGGGGAAAGTAATGGGCAGAAGTTTTGGAACGATTACTGGACAAAGCAATGGAAAGTTGAATACCAACGATCGAGGAATGGATGGTAGGAATCCTATCGGGGGATGATATTGATCATCAGGTGCTTAGACATAGAAATAAATTATGAGACACCTTTCGCGGTCAAGGTCCTTGGCGATAGGGGGAATGAATAGGAGCAGGTTGTGCACCACCATCAATGATTCGATGTTCCTCTACGGTCCATTGGATGAAATTGTTCTCTCAAATGTCGGAAGGACATGGAAAGTCAGAATTAAACCCGAATACGATGGATGCAGAAATGGACGATAGGAATATTAGCAGATATGCCACCAGTGTCTTCACAAATGTCTTGATGCTGGGGACGAGAACGAAAATGGCTGTCTATATTGTATATCTAGAGACCGAGTTCTTCTAGCGCCTGCCGACAATAATATGGACCATCAAGCGAACCTCACATTGGCGAAGATGATTTGTATTCTTCTTACCGTTTATTTGAGTCTTTTTTTATCCATGGTCCATTTGACCACTCCGAAAGGCTTTTTGGACTTTGGAGAATGGGAATGGGTGTCTATCTTGTATATCTAGATACTGAGCTCCTCTAGCGCCTGCCGACAATAATATGGACCATCAAGCGAACCTCACATTGGCCAAGAAGATTGGTATTCTTCTTACCTTTTATTTGAGTCGCTTTTTTATCCAAGGGCCCATTTGCCCACTCCGAAAGTAATTTTGGACTTAGCTTCAAATTTGAAAACCAAATTCTTGTCTTACAAGCAAATACCATTCATTCGGGGGATTTTAAGTGTGGCGTTCCCCCCTGACACCTATATCATTTTTACCGGAGGGCCTTTTGATAGAAATATTTGTTTATTTTTACTTAACTCTATAAAAATTTAACAAATTTTTATTACCCGCAAAAAATTCTTTCAAGAGATTTCCTGCTCGGAGGGTTTTGGGTGGGACGTCTCCCCAATTATTTATATAATTTTTAGCGAAGTGCCCTTTGATAGAAATATTTTTTAACTGTAAAAAATTTGGACCAATATTTTAGCAGAAAATTTTGTTAAAATATTACTTTGGATTTTTTTTCTATTTTTTTTTTATTGAATATTAGTCAAGTTTGTATATCCATAGCCAAACCTTTGTTTTTATAGAAGATTTGATTCAAACTTTACTTTTGTAAAAAAATTTTTTAAAATTTTATTGAAATGCAAATTCAATTTTTGCCCATGAACATTCCACCAAGGAACAGGGGCAAACTTCTCACTTATCAATCCGATTTAAGTTTAAGCTCAATCATAAGGGGCCTGCTTTTTATATCCGAGTCCGAACGGCGTGCCGCAGTGCGACACCTCTTTGGAGAGAAGATTTACATGGCATAGTACCTCACAAATGTTGCCAGCATTAGGAGGGGAAAAGCACCGCTGAAATTTTTTTCTGATGTCTCGCCAGGATTCGAACCCAGGTGTTCAGCGTCATAGGCGGACATCCTAACCTCTGCGCTACGGTGGCCTCCTAATTGGCCTCAAAATTTTATTTCTATAGAAAATTTTGTCAAAATTTTATATCTGTAGAAAATTTTGTCAAAATTTTATTTCTGTAGAAAATTTTGTCAAAATTTTATTTCTGTAGAAAATTTTGTCAACATTTTTTTTCTGTAGAAAATTTTGTCAACATTTTTTTTCTGTAGAAAATTTTGTCAACATTTTTTTTCTGTAGAAAATTTTGTCAACATTTTATTTTTATAGAAAATTTTGTCGAAATTTTATTTCCAAAAAAAATTTTTAAAAATTTTATTTCTATAGAAAATTTTGTCAAAATTTTATTTCTATAGAAAATTTTGTCAAAATTTTATTTCTATAGAAAATTTTGTCTAAATTTTATTTCTAAAGAAAATTTTTTCAAAATTTTATTTCTATAGAAAATTTTTTACAATTTTATTTCTATAGAAAATTTTGTCAAAATTTTATTTCTATAGAAAATTTTGTCAAAATGGGTATAACCCAACCAAGTCAATTTTCCCTTCCGCATTTCTACATCGACAGGGGAAGAGTTTGTTCTTATTTGCAATCCTTCATTTGAAATACAGTTTTGCCAGTAAATTCGAAGTAAAATTTTTATATTTTTTTATAGAAAATCTTATCCAATTTTTTTTTTTATTTTGTCAATTTGTTTTATTTACAATTTTGTCAATTTTTATTAATTGAAAATTTTGGTAAATTTTTTTTTATTGAACATTTGTCAAAATCCTTTATTACAAATTTTTTTATCTAATTTTTTTCAAATTTTTTTATTGAAAATTTTGTTAAAATTTTTTTATTGAATACTTTTGTCAAAAAAATTTTAATTTTTTGAAAATTTTTCAAAATTTTTTTATATAGAAAGTTTGGACAAATATTTTTTGCCTAGAAAATTTTGTTTAAATTTCATTTTTATGAAAATGTTTATAACATTTTATTTATATAAAAAATTTTCCATTTTCGCTCCCAAGACAGTACTACCGGGTTCTGAGGTACTCAATGACGTTCGTCCTTTTTCGACCGTTGCCATGTCAGAGTATGCAGATTTAAGTGTTTTTTTTTTTTTTTTTTTGAAACATTGGCCTTTAGCAAACCGTAAAGATCGAAAACCCATCGCCCGCAAACACTATATTCTTTTTCTGGGAAAGCTTATCCAGATCTTGTTGCTGGGAGATCTGAAAAACTTCACAATTCCGAATACAGTCTTTGCCCCCATCATATCAGCACTGGGCTTATGATAGATATCCCGTAGATCATCGACCTTTCAGACTGAACGTCCCCCAGCTGGAGTAGAAGACTCACATTTCCTTATGCCATCCTTTATATTTTTTTCGAATACCAGGACTAATTACTTAACTTATTTAATTCTTTATTCCGGCAACTTCTATATCCGATTAAAAAGGCGGAGGTTTTATTTCTATGGAAAATTTTGTCAATATTAAATTACTGTAGGAAATTGGAAAACTTTAGTTTCTTAAAATTTTGTCCAAATTTCATTTTAAACTTCCCAAATTTTACTTGTATGGAAATTTTTGTTCATAACCACTGTTTTGGGTCTTCCTTTCCAAAAATCCTAAGATTCCTGCTACTACTGAATTTGTAGTTTTTTTTTGTGTGTTCTTTGTAAAAACCACCACTTTTGATTGACCCTTCATTGCTTGCAGCGTTTAAACTTTTGGTTTTAATCGTAATTTCATATGAACCAAAATGACATTAAGTGACAGCGACGAGTAGTAAGTTCGTTGTCTTTATTGTCTTCTTTTTTCCCATTTAAAAAACTTGAAAAACTTTCTTGATACGATGAGACATAAGGGCTAGAGGCCAGAGGCCAATGGCAGGCACGTGTTGTTTTTAATTCATTCATCTTTTTTGGCTTGGTTGGTCTTGTAGCTTCTTCCCCCCTAGTTTGTTTGGATTCTTTCTGGTTGCTTAAGATTTTTTCCACCACCTTACCACTTTAGACAATGCTGTTTGTGATTTCATATTCATTTAACCTTTGGCAACTTAAATTTTAATAAAATTCTTGTATTTGTTTGTCAAATGATACCGAGAAGAAGCGGTCTGTAGTTGCATGGTGTCAAAGTTTTCTCCCCATCTCTCTCTCACTCTTTTGCTCTACCTTTGGCTCCCCATTTTACACAATTTATGGTGTGCTTTAATATCATTTGACATTTATTGACGTCTTGGTTTTTTATTGTTATTTTTCGGCCATAAAGTAGTGTAACCAAGCGGCTGTGAAGATGTTCTTTGCTTGTCGCCATCACATCTCAATTTCCAGAAAAAAAATTTCCCCCCAAGACAGACGGACCATCTTGTTTTGTGTGTATGTCATAAAAAAGGTCTAGTTGACCTAAAAATTGACTTCTGGGCTAAATTGAGATGTTGGTCAAACATTTGGGGTGATGATTTTTGTTTGGGATATTTAGATCTTTTTGGGGGTTATTGGGAAGAGGAAATGAGTATTGAGATTGATTAGAACGGCTAATTGAAATGTAGAAAAAAAGAATTTCTTAGGTTAGTATTTTTGGTCCATCTTTAATTTTAGAACTTAAAATGTTTGTATCTCCTTACTAAGAATTTTTCATTACACAAAGTTTTAATTTCCGACATGGAGGCTATTGAGAGCTTAAGAAGAGCGAATACGAAATACGTGTGTAAAAACTAAAAAATCCGCAGGTGAGTATCGTATTTTTGAATCATCATCATCGTCTATTATAAACAGTCAGCGAAGGACCCTTGCAGTTTAGGAATTTGAATCAGACGGTGTTATAATATTTCTAAGGAGAAAAGTTTTATGTAGGAAGGGCGAGCGGTGGGTTCTGCGCACGGCATTAACTGGGTCAGACCGAGAGGTCTTAAGTCAAGGCTACAGAACTCTGTCTTCTTATCTGTTTACTAGAAAGACGAAGATATGTCAGTACGAGGACCACACTCTTTAGAAAGTACGGTATACCGCGAAGTGATTTTGAATAGAAACTGAACTGGAAGCATCACTTTTAGATCATATGGAGAGGTCTATTGGCATTGACCAATAGAAGAGAAATAGATTCGAAATGGGTCCTCTTGCTCTAAGAACGTGTGAAGATTCGGATATACGCATCCGAAGTGCTACGAAACAAATATTCATATTTGTAAACAAGTAAAAAGGCATTAAGTTCGGCCGGGTTGAACTTTGGATACCTGTCACCTAGGATATATTGGGTTGTCCAAAAAGTAATTGCGGATTTTTTAAAAGAAAGTAAATACCTTTTTAATAAAACTTAGAATGAACTTAAATCAAATATACTTTATTTAAACTTTTTTTCTAAAGCAAGCTAAAAGTAACTGCTGATAACTGACAGAAGAAAGAATGCAATTACAGAGTCACAAGCTGTGAAAAATTTGTCAACGCCGACTATATGAAAAATCCGCAATTACTTTTTGGGCAACCCAATATATATATTAACCACCTTTCGTCATAATACGATGAGAAGCACATTATTTCGGAACCCATAGCAGCTTTATCGAAATTTGGATTAAACTCGGCGCAGACGTCGGGGGGTCTAATATACAATTATATATATATGCTATATGCTGGAAGGATATGTAAGAGTTACATAAAACACATTATACCAAATTTCAGCGAAATCGGTTAAAAAACGCACATTTTATAGGCTCATGAAGTTTAATCGGCATATCGGTGTATCTTTATGACAGCTATATCCACTTTAAGTTAGGTAAGGTATAAGTGTCGATCTGCCATCAGGTATCGTCCATTGTGATACCACAGAAATAGGATAAGGAAGATGTTTTATAGTTCCTACCGTTGAACCATCCTACTACTTCTACATTTTCCATGAACATTCCAATAAAGAACAGGAGATATTTCTCACATATCAATGATATGGGGCCTGCTTTTTTATGCCAAGTCCAAACGGCGTGACGTATACCAGTTGTTAAAGAAGTTTTAACATGGCAGGATACCTCACAAATGTAGCCGGTATTTGTAATGGTATAACCACCCTTGAAAATTTTTTCTGATGTTCACGCCGGGATTTGAAACCAGGCGTTCGGCGACATAGTCGTTAACATGCTAACCTCTATGCCACTGTGTCCACCAGATCGCTTTAAAAAGCCCAACAACATGCGAATGTTTACATCCGCTAATCCCAATATGGACCCATCTGAACCGTATAGGGCACGCATGTGAAAAAGCCTATTTTAGCTCGCTGCGCTAATTTACAGCAAAATAATACAATAAATGCGCCTTTTATGAATCCAAAACCTTAAATGGAGAGATCGGTCTTTATGGCTGCTATATCCAAATATATTGGGTTGCCCAAAAAGTAATTGCGGATTTTTCAAAAGAAAGTAAATGCATTTTTAATAAAACCTTAGAATGAACTTTAATCAAATATACTTTTCTTACACTTTTTTTCTAAAGCAAGCTAAAAGTAAGAGCTGATAACTGACAGAAGAAAGAATGCAATTACAGAGTCACAAGCTGTGAAAAAATTTGTCAACGCCGACTATATGAAAAATCCGCAATTACTTTTTGGGCAACCCAATAGATCGATATTGGCCATATTGAACACTGTTATCGAAGAGCCTTACACAGATCACTGTGCCAAATTTTGGCAAATCGGGTAATAAATGCTGCTTTTATGAGCCCAAGAACCTAAATCGGTAGGTCGTTATGTATGGCAGCTATATTCAAATATAGCGCGATCTTGACTATACTCGATACGAATTTCAAGGGGCCTAACACAACTCATTTTTCTAACCTTTTAAAACCTTAAATCGGGTGATCGTATATATGACAACTGCATTCAAAATCTGAACCGATCAAGGTAATATTGAACAGGCATGCCTAAAGGCCTAAAACAACTCACTGTCCCAAATTTCAGCGAAATCGGACAAGAAATGCGCCTTTTATGGGCCCAAGACCTTAAGTTGGGATATCGGTATATATGGCAGTTATGTCATCGATAGATCGATCTATGCCATATTAAACAGGCATGTAAAGTGGCCTTACACGACTCACTGTACCGAATTCCAGCGAGATCGGTGCCAGGCTTTCGGCGTCAAAGGCGGACATGCTGACCTCTGCGCTACGGTGTCCTCCATATGGGATCTAAATAGTCCGTTCTAAGTCATCTTCGAACTTAATCCGCCTGTTAAGAAGAAAAGAATCTGTTCAAAGTTTTAGCTCAATATCTCCATATAAAGACTGTAGCGTGATTTTCACAGACGGGCAGAAGAACATGGCTAGACGGAAGAATAGCGAAACAAATAAAGCAAAATAAATAACGGGTAAAACATGTGGCTTTAATGGGCTAATGAGCCGATACAAAATGTGGCCTTAATGGGCTTAAGACCTTAAATCGACAGATCGGTCTTTATAGTCCGATATAGCCCATCTTCGCACTTAACCTGTCTATGAACAAAAAAAATCTGTTCAAAGTTTCAGCTCAATATCTCCATGTTTAAAGACTTTTGTGTGATTTCAACAGACGGACTGAAGAACTTGGCTCTGTCGTCTTAGATTTTTACGACGATCAAGAATATATGTATTTATAGGGTCGGAAATAGAAATTTAGATGTGTTGCAAACAGAATGACAAAATGAGTATACCCCCATACTTCGGTGGTAGGTATAAAATACTATTGGGTTGCCCAAAAAGAAATTGCGGATTTTTCATATAGTCGGCGTTGACAAATTTTGACTCTGTAATTGCATTCTTTCTTCTGTCAGTTATCAGCTGTTACTTTAAGCTTGCTTTAGAAAAAAGTGTAAAAAAAGTATATTTGATTAAAGTTCATTCTAAGTTTTATTGAAAATGCATTTACTTTTTTTTTAAAAATCCGCAATAACTTTTTGGGCAACCCAATAGTTCATATGTAAATAACTTAAAATGCCTGTATCTGCTTCTACTTGACAACATAAAACGCCTGTTACGCCTACGTTTCAAGTCTGCTGGGGACAGCATTCACCAGGAAGAAGACACTTCATAGAAATTATGATCTCATCATTAGATATAGCTGGGAGTCACCTTGTACTACAGGAAGCTGAATTGAGAGTATCACATTTGAGAGCATACGGAAAGAGCTCGTATATGTTGGTGACTTTGCAGAAGAACCATCAACTCGAAATGGGGACTCAATCTCAAAATCAACCTTTAGCTTTATGAAAGTGTGGGGTGGCCGATTCTGACATGCCCATCGCTAGCATGGTGGAAAAAACTAAAATAAAAACTTTTCATCATTTACAAGCAACTTACAATGCTTGCACCTAATAATTATCAATTAAAGTCGCAGCCAGAACCGTGAGCGTGATTAGCAGGAAAATGTTTATTAATTAACTTAAAATGGTTATATCTCCTTAATTGACATATTTTGCTTGAAAAAAATGGACTTCTTTATGAACATCTTATTTCTGTTCTCTTTTTGTTGTCCAGAAAGGACTTTGTTTCATTTCCTATAAAATGTCCCAGACAGGACCTTTCCACTCTCCTTGATACCTAGTTATTCGTATCAATCTATCGATTCTGCTTTTCTATGGTATTGTGAGAACTTCTGCTAACAAGCCAAAATTGCATTGTTTTTTTGTTTTAAATAAATTTTACTTTCATCGAAATTATGATCATTTAATTCGGTTTTTGTTTTTCAAACACTCCACAATGTGATGAAATTCTTTGGAATTGTTTTCAAATTTTGAATTTAAAATTCCTATTTTTTCTTTTTTTTATCTTTTGCTATGACAAATAAATTCCTGTTTGTTGAAATATTTTATGGATTAAGCTTTGACATGTCTTGCTTTTTGTTTTCTTTTTTGTTAGTCTTTCAAGGCAAATTCCAGATGGGCCATTGAATCATTTCTATTTGTATTGAAGTTGTGACAGTGAGTGGAATGTCTTATATTCTCTCTGTTCTAGGGGGAGACAATAGAATCAAGTAATCTAGAGATCAAATAAATAATAATAAATATATTGTTACAACAACAAAACAGGTATGGGAAGCTGCTGTTGAGGAAAGTAGCTAAAAAAAAAGTTCCAGACATTACAAAAACAAAAACAAACAGAATGAAAACAATCGGCCAACCATATGCCAGGGCATTTAACAAAAGCCTAAAGATATATATGCTGGCTATGATGATGGCGATGATGATGATGGCCATATTATGCCTTCTTTGGTATCTTAAGCATCTTAATATCAAAAAACTAAAAGAATTCCCATCAGAAATGGAACTACTCACACTGACGACTGACCATCGGGTTGATAATCACAGCCATATAAGTTACCTGGCTGGCCTCTGTCGTCTTAACTTTTTCTCCCCTTTCCTATGTTGTTGTTGCTCCTCTTTTTTTCTGTAAAGGTTTCTTCAGTTAGACTTGGATTCTTTTTTTCACTCATTGTAAAACAAAAAAGCCAAGTTTCTTTTATTTGTTTTGTTTTCTTATTCATCTTCTTTTGTGGTCAGAATGTAGTTAAAGCAAAAGGAAAGAAGAAGATCTTTAAGAAGACAGAAAACCGCCCAATATGTATTACGTTTGCCCCTTCATACTTCTTGTGTGAGTGTGTTTTTATTGTGGTCTAAAGCTGCACAAACATATTGGACTTTGTGTGGCTGGCTCCTTAGTTTTAGAGCTTGGCAACATGCAACAAATCTACCTCGACCATAAACCCAACCAGTGATTATTAAACATATCGTATATTGGCCATTCAGCCAGCCAGCCAGCCAAGAAAATGGACTTTAAAACAGATAGACAGTCATAAGTCGAGTTTAAGCTTCGACTCTCAACAACAATAATAACTGAAGCGTTTAAATTATAACTATACCAAACAAACATTGTTAGGAAGATGAAAAAGATGTTGAAGAAAAAAAAAACAATCCCCTCCTTGAGTTGGAGTTTTTCAAAAATGGAAGCAACATGAAATGGAATGAATTAAAATAAAAGTATCATGAAAGAGGTCATAGCAAAACTAACTCGCGAACTCTGGTGGAAGAGGAGATATTCGTATACTGGGAAAAATTTGTATAAATAAATAAAATATGAAAGAAATCATAATTCAAACTTTTAAGAAAGGAAAAATAAAGGTATTTTAGACAGAAATATTTTTATAGTCGTCCTTCTATGCTGAAAAGTTTTCATACTTCATTATTATAAACCTACTGGTCATCTTTAAGATGCGAATTTTATAAATGAGGTCACAACAGATGGACCTGGTTCTGTTAGTCCCTTATCATTGAACTTAAATCGGGAGAAACTTAAGATGCTTGCATCTGCCTCTACTGTAAAACTTAAAATGCGTGTATCTTCTAAAATTAGTCAATAAGTCAACGAATTGTTGATTAACTTAAAATGTTTATATCTCCTTAATGTTACATCTTCATTCTGTCACGTTATAAACCCGCAGCCCATAATTGTTGATCCAGATTTTATAAATGAAGGGCTCTCTGGTAGCCGAGTTGGTAGTGTAGTCGAATTACCAGTGCGGGGGTCCTGGGTTTGATTCTCATCAGAGGCTTTGGTTTATCGCTGCTGTGGATCATCATGGACTGTATCATAACCCAATTTTTGTAAATGAAGTCATAACGGATCTGTGATTGGGCTATAAAAAGTCCGTAGTCATTGATCTAAATGTTGAATCTTGCATCGCTCTTTGGCATGAAAGATGATTCCCCTGTATTTTATCAACCCATAGCCATTTTTAGTCGTTCTTCTTATCCTTTCACTAATAGTAGAAATGATATTTACTTCATTTCGAACAACTTAAAATGCTTGTATCTTTTCATACGAAGGTATCTCCTAATTTTAAGTGAAATCCCGTCCATATTCTGGCTCAAAATGTTTATGAATAACTTAAAATGTTTATACCTCCTTAATTTAATATCTTTGCAGCATGAAAAGATATTCCTTTTGCTTAGTTTGTCAACGATGTTGCTTCTGCGTTGCATCATTATGGATCAACGTGCCGCATTAAATGGTTAAAAAAAAATTGCAGGAGGTGGATGCAGGCCATTTCAAGCATTATTTTAAGAGAAGCTAAATTATCTGCGAGCCGATGACTGGCTTAGGTGTATGTCCATAATGACGTGGTGTGGAAATTAGCATCCTCTTTTCAACTAAACCAACTTGTCTGCGGCTTTAGAATTAAAACCTGTAAAAGAAATATCCATTGTCGTTGAGAAAAGCTTATATCGATATGAAAAAGGTTTTCCGGATGGGATATTGGGGTTTCATTGATTTTTTTCGTTTCCAATCATGCAATAATGATCTCACTCTTTTATGCTGGCATTTGCTATTACGTGGCGAGAACATCCGAAAAAGACACCATTTATTGATAATTAATTTGCTTTTGCATTTACCATTACGATCTAAAAGTTATAAATCATTCTGAAGAGCGTATGAAGTTAAGAAATCAGTGATCTTCAACTTTTATACAGTTGGCGATACAATGAAATGATTTTAAATAATGGAATGATTTAAAATAATGAAAGGATTTCAAATACCTAATAAAAACTTTGTTCCGCCTGTAGGCTTTGGATATGTAGTTCACAATCATTGATTCAAAACTTTAATCGGTCATCGATGATTACTATGAAGGATTATTGTTCAGTTTTCTATAATACATAGGAAAATCTTAAAATTTATTGTATCTGCTGATACAATTCTTTCATCTTACTGATAAAAAGCAGACATTCTCGGGGCGCATAGGTTAGAGTTTTCGGCTGTGAAGATGCAAGCATGGTGTCGATGTTTGGCAAGAACATTAGAATGAAAATCTTCACCCGTAGTTACCTCCTTACTAATGCTGACTGCCATGGGATGTCTTTGCAAATGCAAATGTTGTCCAATCAAGCTTAAGGTCAATGATAAGGGAAATCTTTTTTATAGTCGAGTCCAAACGGCGTGCCGCAGTGCAACAACTCTTCAAGGAGAGGTTTTAACATGGCGTAGTATCTCACAAATGTGAGGTAAGCTTATGTGAAGATCCGCATAGTGAAAAGACAGAAGGAAAGTTAAAAGAAGATCAGTATCATCAGCTTTCGGTAACACAATGGAGCAGATAGGACTTATGCAGAATACATGCGGCAAATGGTAGCATGTGGGGAAGATGATGAGATGTTGGAGCATTTCTTATGTAATTGACCGGTTTATTTATTTATGTTTATTTTTTTTTAGTATTTGGAGCGCACATTAGTATTTAGAGCGCACATTAAGCCGATTGCTGGCTTAGGGTTAGGTCCACAGTGGTCCCATGGGGCGAATTGATATATACACTCTCTTTTCAACATAACGAAGTGTAAGTTTTTCTGATGTTCTTGCCAGGATTAGAATCCAGGCGTGGATTTATCAAGTCTTTTAGCAATGTTAATTTTGTTTACCGATTGGTGTCGCTCTGAGGCACGCTATTCGTACAGGGTCCCTTATCAATGAGCAAAAAAGTTTAAACGGATAGCCGTCATTGATATGCCAACGAATTTTTAATGGAATGTTCAGGACAACTTATCTTTAAATGAAAAACATAAAATGCTTCTATCTCCCAAATTGGATCAGAAGCCTGCAGCGGCGTATTTGTTATTTCCTCATCTTCTTTCAAACCCTATTCTATTGGCTCACAGTGTACGCTCACAATAAAAAACAGCAATGCCCGCAAAAATCTATGGAAAATTTCAAGGTCTAAACCTCGTTCATTAGACTAAAATTAGCCAACAATCTATTTTTTCTTCATTTGGTCAAATACAGACCGCTTTTAAATAACCCATTTATCAAACAATAACAGCGCAGATGTTTTCCTCCTCCCAATTTTCACAACATGGATTTTTAAACAATTATTGAACAGCCAACAAGTTGGTAATAAATATTTTACAGATACTAAACTAGTCAGACGTAGGTCGAAGACGCCATATGAAATGGGTACTATGTAATCCTAACGGCATAGATAAAAACCCAAGCGGGAGACAAGAGTGGAAAGTAACCATAAAGGCAAGAAATCAATTTTGAGCGACTGACCATCATAAGGGATCAAATCACTCACTCACTTGCTGTGCGTAAAACCCCCATGGAAAGCAACAATCATCAGGGCAATAATGAAAAGGCTCTTCGTTTAAAAGGTTCCGTTTTATCAAACTAGATAGCAGGCAAGAAGTTCCAAAGAAAATGCAATAGGATAAATAGAAAATAGGGGAATTATGGAAGAAGAAACCACTCAGGCATTGACTGATGAGGATGATGACTATGGTGGTGGTGGTGGTGGCGGCGAGGGGAAAAGCCAGTCGTAGTGGCGTGTCAAATTTAAAGATTATTATAAAAAAAAACTCTGCACATGTAGAGACAGATGTTTGGAAAAAATGTTTTTCCACAACAAGTTGTTGTTGTTATTGGAGGAAAGAAAATGTTGATGGGTGTTCTAAGGAAGGAAAAACGACGTATAATGACTGGCAGACGATATGATGAAAGAAGAAAGAATGAAGACAGTTGAAGAATTATATATCAAATATTGAAATTGATGGGCGATGGGTTTTGCTTTAGAGATTTTATATTGAATAAAATAAAACTGATTGATTTACAAAACTAATTAATTTTCTGATTTTATTTTTTATTACAGGTAACATTTTGAAAATCAGTTTTTAATTAAAAAAATGACAAATAACGGGTAAGAAAAACCATTTTAAGATTTCGAAGTAAATAAATTCAATATTTTTCCTTATACCTTGAACTAGTGAGCGATAGGTAGGGAAACGATTATTCGGGGTAATAAATTTTCCAACCCTGACGTTCTAAAAGAAAACTGTCACCCGGATGAAGATATGTTTCATATCTGTAACTTAAAATATTTATATCTCCTTAGGGAAATTGTCGTTCCAGACGATTAGAATTGCATCCCGAACGATTTAGGAGCAGCATTTTACTCGAATGAAGATAAATGCTCCTGCAGAGCCAATGGACTATCCTCGAATTAAGGCCCCATTTCGAGTCAACGGCCCGTTCACATATTGTCCAACCCCTGTGAACCTTTTCAGTACGCTCCTATGAGTTGGTACCTCTGTTAGCCGCGGAAGCTGGGAAATCGCATAGAAAATTATCCAAAGTCTTATCGTCTTCCTCACGTCTACATGCGCTATCACCTGTTGCACCAATTGTGCACAGTTGCGCCTATCAGGGCTGTGTGTTCAACTCCTATCCAAAGTCCGACTTTGACTCCGGCTTCATAAACTGGACTCCTCAGCCCTGGAGCCTATAGTCCTATTTGTCCCCTAAATATGAAGAGAGCCATATTGATCTTCTTCTTACTACCCCACAGTATTTCGTCGTATTTTCACAATCCGAAGTTCCGTGGGATTTTATCGTCCTTCCAACCTTTTCACCGTAACATACGCTCTCGTCGCCACGTCACGATTTAGCCGGGCGTTCATATGATACAGATTGTGCTGTAGGCATATATTCACTTCCTACAATCTGCGATCGCCCGTTGCCTTAACCTCTTGGTTGCTATTGCCCTAGTGGTCAACTTACTACCCGAAAAGATGTTAATATTCGACGCCCCCCGTGTTTCCATTGTTCCATCTTACTCATTCCGTGATCGCCCGTATTTGCGCCTGCAGAACCGTGCTTTGGTCCAGCAGTGAGAAATAGAACTCTTTCCCTTTAGCTCTGAAACAACCGTGTAGCATGAACTATAACCGAGTTCCCTCAAACAAAGACCAGCACCATTGTCTCATATTCGACCTGAAGTGCTGTCAAAGGTATCCGCTCCGAAACATTTTCCTATCCAGCCATGTACCTATTGTACATCATCTTAATATAGAATGCTTGTATAACCGTAACTTAAAATGCTTGTATATCCTTAATTCAAAATAAACATTTTCCATTTGAGCTAGTTTACCTTCCAGATTAACTTATATTTTTTCTACTTTTTTGTCTTTAAAACGTTTTTGCTCTACCTCATTAAGCCACCTTGTATAACCGTAACTTAAAATGCTTGTATATCCTTAATTCTAAATAAACATTTTCCATTTGAGCTAGTTTCTTTTCCAGAGTAACTTATATTTTTTCTACTTTTTTTGTCTTTAAAATGCTTTTGCTCTATTCCATTAAGCCACCGTTAATGAATTGCGGCCCTCTCATGCGTTAATCCCTCGCCGCCGTGCTCCCACTCTCTCCGTCTCCGCATACTGTTTGATGTCAAAGTATGGCATAATAATTCACTTAATCAGGATTTTCATACCCTACAAACCAATCTACATAGCCCCAGAAGAAAGTACCTGGGGGGTTGATGATATCAAAAAGCCAAAGCCAAAGCCCGCCGAAAAATTAAGGCAAAGAAGATATCACTTGTTGTGGGAGCGGCCCTGACACTGGGCAATGATGATTTGTTTGTAAGAGATTACCCGCAAACAATAAAAACATGTTTGTATCATTCTTTTCATTTCTTTCCATTTCATTTGGACTTCTTAAGGGCTATGAGTTTCTGAGTGTCTGTCTTTGGTGTAGGTTCATTTACGGAAATGTTAATTTATTTTCTTACTTCCAAAGCGGAGATAAGTAGCTGGACTGGGGTTTGGTATATCGTGTCTATTCATCAAAATGACTCCAAAATGTTGTAGATGATGATGTTGCTGTTGCTTATTCTTTTGTCTAGCCCTACTTGGCTTATTTGCTGAAGAGCGATCGACGTCATTTCGACGCAGGTAAGGGAGCAAACAAGTTTCTTAGGTGTCATTTGTTAGATGAAGGTGAAAAATTGTAAATTGAGATTAAGTAGACTTGGTCAGAACAACAACAATATGATGGTGATGGCGAGGAAACGGAAAAAGAAGGTGTTGCCCATTGCCATGTTGTGTTTGTACATAAGGCATTCCATCAAATGGTTAACAAGCAGTCAGTCTACCTAGATTTGCTCATCCTAGGCAGATATTAAACAAAATGCCACACAATGCGACAAACCAAAAAATCAAGAATAGTTTTCTACATTACACCTAGGTAGTCTGACCATTTGGTGGTGTGTAAAAATTCCCAAAGCAGAGAACGAACGACTACCCAGGGTAACATGTGTTCGTTGGCTCATCACCATCATCACATGTATAAATGGCAGAGGAATGAATGACTGATGGACAATGATGATATATGGTGTCTAGTTGTTAGTTATTGAACGACTTGTTCCATTGACCACTTGTCCCAAAAATATACAACAGAAAATACTACTTGGGAAAACAGGTAGTTACAAATTTTCAATGCTTCACGCCCTGGTAAGTGGAAATGTTAAATGGTGCTTCCTTTTAATGAATTTGAAAAAGGGAACAGAAAAACAACCCTGTGCAACACAACAAGCGAGGATTTTTTTGGAATAACGCAGGGAAAATGAGCAACAGCTGCTCCATTTTCAAAAACTATGATTTTCCCCGAAAATATTTACTTTTCATAATCTTGTATGAAAAATAGAAAATTATAGGTTTGTACATGTCCAACAAGTTCACTTTTATAGCATCTTGTTGTTATGGTGATATTGTAAATAATTGCTCTTTAATTCTAGCTTTCTCTCTCTCTTTTTCTCTCGCGCACTTGCTTGCTCTCACTCCATTGCATTTTGTTTGCACTTATAGTTCTTGTCACCGTACTCTCTCGCTCTTTGTCTCTCTACTTGCGGTTTGTTTATTCTATACTTCTCTGAATTGTTCTAGCCTGTAATCTCTTCTATCGACAGGAATTTCAGCATGGCATGTGTCGGAATTAATTTATGGGATTAGTTTCGGTCACGTGTTTCAATGTGAGATTTCCTTTGAAATTCTGTGGCAGCGAAGAAATTCTTCAACGATGTAAAAACCTTTTAAGATTGTAAAGTCCTTGATTTTGCATGTATACATGATCTACATCAAGTTATAGTATAGAAACTTAAATGTTTTGCATCTATTTAAATTGAAAGGTTTTTCGATAATATAAAATTTTTGAATCTTCATATCTCCTCCGATTACAAAACATGCTGATAATTGAAAGACGAACGGTTGCAAGTAATGATTTGTACTTCGGCTGTAAAGATTTCGAGGAACACAAAATTATAAAAAATCTGACATGTGCATGTTCCGAAATGGCAAGCAGAATCAGTTTATCTTTGCGAATATTAACATGGCGCCCGAGCAGGGACTTATTCCGAATTACACTGAGGCAAATGATTTAGACACCGAGTGATAATCAAGTCTAACATATGATAAGGAAAAATTATCCAATTGTTAGCATTTATCTACGGCATCATTTTTCTATTTTCTGAAAAAAGCAGTTAGTGAGCTAGTGCCAGACTGTAAACAATTCTAGAGGGCTTCACAGTAGAATATTTCAAAAGGAACTGGCAAAATACATTCGATATAGCGGTTAAGAGCATAATTCGAAAAATGATATTGAGGTAACAATAATAGCCAAAGCAAAGTAGGTGTCGTATTGAAGCAAAACTTTCAACCCCTCCCCCCTCCTAAAGAATGAACCTTCCAATCACAAACGGGCTTTTGCTGGCGAAAGAGACATCGTAGAATTTTTTGACCACCACAGCCGTATGCATCACAGTGTGGAGGTTATTCAAGGCACCATCATTATTGGAGATGCAAATCCCTTCTCACTGAGACATATGCTGAGAGTGAGTAATGCTGAACATTGTTTTAAGCTCCCGAAAGTCGGTTTTCACGTTACAAAAGCTTTGACGCTGTCGCAAATACGGATCAACTGCGACGGGATTTTCTGCTGTAAATCCCATTTTACTCCATGTAGCAGGTCATGCTTCTAATTGGCCTTGTTCCCCCTCTGGAGACTATCCACTCTTTCTCTGCTTCATATTACGGTGAAAGCATCATTTTTTGATTGACATTTTCGCGAGGGAAAATCACCTGGTCGCTTCTATAGGGGCATTTTTGTTGTAGAGAAAAGTTTTCTCGGCGTATCTGGTCCGTGTGAGGTTCTTCCTTAACCATTTTGTTCTATATAAAATTGTCTTCTTTGGGCTTTAATTATTCGGTTTGCTTCATAGGAATACCAGATAAATTAACCATCCTCCTCCCCGACTACCTGTAGCGATTGGGATTAGGAAATTGAATTAACGGGAGGGATGAATAAAGGGTGAATGCTATGTTTGAGAGGGATGGTACCTCGATCTTCACTGATGGCACCACGATGGAGTTAGGGACTAGATAGGTGGTCTGCTCCGAGACACTGATCTTCGGTATGTTTCTGAGACTACCGGACAAGTGTAAGGTCTTTCAGGCAGAGGTCGGTGCCATTACAGCAGCCGCAAGAGAAATTCTAGTAAGGGATCAACCGCCCTTAAAACTCAGGGTTTATGTGGACAGTATGGCGGCACTTAAGGCTTTGTGTTCGAGGACGGTGAGGTCGAGGTATGTCCACAATGTGACGATGATATGGATTCCGGGACATGAAAGGACGCCAGGGAATGGAAGGGCGGACGAATGCGCAAGGAAATTCGTTTGTGCGGTCTTGCCTACATGCCATTCGTAGATGTCGGTGGTGTGATACAACTCAGTGTAGGGTTGCCGGACTGCTAAGGTACTCCGGCCTGTCAGCGATAGGAGGAGGACGAAGTAGTTATTGGGGTCCGGTAAGAGTTCGCTGAGCACATTGACAGGGGTCACAACTGGACACTTCCATAGGCCACATGGCGGCACGCATGGTAATACCACACAATGACATTTGCAGGAGATGTCTTTTTCTAATGAGCAGTTCATTATGGAGGGTTTTTTTCTGGAACTTTTTTAGTTCATAGTTTTATATAGAGTCCATAAATTTTCATAAAACTTTCGTAAGAGTGTCCTAATCCTTAAAACATATAAAATAAACATTTTATTGTTCAAATAAAAGAAAACTTTTTACGCATTTAGTTGTTTTACCCTTTTCATTATTACATTCCCTTTCTTCTTTTCCTCCATAAAGGAGTAGTTAGTAACATTTTAAGCAACTACCACCATTTATCACCAACAAAAAGATTACCAGACCAATTACTTTTGGATTGGCAATAAAATTGTTGAAACATTAAACAAACAGAGCAATTTCAGCAACAAAGAATACCCACAGTGTATAAATTACACTTGGCAGACAATTTAATAGTAGATGAGGGATTGGAAGTATAAGCAGGAGACAACAGCGATAATGGAGAAAAATCACTGGCATCCTTAAGAGTAAAAAAGAAATATTATGGCTGTCCACAAACCATGTCTATGATAGAGCACTAAACAATTTCCACAAATGTCCTGGAGAGTGAATTTTAGTAGAACAATCAAGTTGATTAAAATTCCTGTAGTAAGAGAAGCAAAGAGGTTTAGCAAGAAAGGACCCTATGCCAACTTACAACAACAACAACAAAAAAATTGGCGCAATCCAAAAGGAGAAAATGAGAAAACTCATGATTTTTATGGCAAACAACATTATTTGCCTTTAGCAATAAATCTCAACAGTACTGGTGGTAGGGAAGCACTTGCTGCTGTTTTTCTCTCTGTGCTGGCAAGGCTTAGACCGCAACGAAGGACCAAAAAATGGAAACTAAAATGCTGATGGCCCATGGCCCATGTGACTTGAAGTGTTGTGACTTGTGGTGTGGCATGTTGCTGCAAGGAATTTGCTTTTATGGAGTTAACTACTTTTTTATTCTTTACACTTTAATGCATTTGACCCAAGGGGAAACTTGGGAGCCCACATCCCGTTATGAACTCCAGACATGCTAATGATTTTTTTGTGTGTTCCAAGAAATAGGGAAAAAACAAACGCAATTTCAATATTAAGCCAGCAAACATTTGCATAAAACCAAGATAAGCAACAACTAAAAAAAAAAGGACTAAGCGGCAGCAATATCCTTTGCTTTAACTTAAAATCCTTTGAAGGGGCTGACTGTGGTAATTCATTAACTTCAACAATAAAAATTACTAGCCACACAAATTCCGGGGAAATAAAACTGCAATCGTGCTAATTTTCTGAAAATTGGTCTCAGCCTTGCTTAATGACATCAGACAGCAGATAGTTTGCTGAATGGCTGGTGGCTGACTGTTTGTATGGCAGTTACCTTTTTTTTTGCCATAACGATTGTGTGAGCACATGTCTGCCTTGAGGTGCCGCATTTTTTCAGCAGAAAAAAGAAATTCCATTCCAAAAAACTCACACAAAATTGGCCACACAGGTGGGAGTTTTTTTTTGTTCTTGTTGTTTATTGCCTCTGCTTGGTCATTTCAACACAGTGTGAAGATCATCAGCGATCCTTTTGGCTAACACTCACACGTTGAATGTTTTGCTCTCATGCTGTTGAATGGGCCAAATCAGCCAACCAACATATGGATGGTAACAGCCGTCATCACTTTAACTTCAAAATAACCAGTTTATTCTTAACAAGGACAAACAACTATGCAGAGTGCCCAGTTTGAAGGCACACAAAAACATTGCCTCTAAAACCAAAAAAGGGTCAATAATTAGGACGAAGGACAGCACATATTTGGGAAGATGAAGAAGAAGAAAAAAAGAAATAAGAAAAGAACAGAACACCATAACCATTTGTTGTTGAATGAAGTTAAATGAACTTTACTGCTAAAGAAACTTTCTGTTCCTTAAAAACATAAGAGATGAAAAGAGTAAAAAAAATGTTCAAAATATTTTGACCATAAGTTTGAAATAGTTTTTAGAGTCTTTCAATTTATAAATATATTTTTATTGTCTTTTAACGGTGCCATTTAAGCTGGCATATGGCCACTCGGATATGGAAGTAACATTGATGGTTACACTACTTTAACGGCCAAGAACTTGTCTTGATGTCCTTACACTTCCCCAACTGTTTGAACTTATGTGGTGGGTAAAAGCCATATACGTATATTGTTTTTATGTTTAGTTTCACTCCATTGTAATTACATGATGAACAGAACATAAGTATAATTTTTTCCTAGATCCTATGCTTGAAGGAAACTTAACAAATTGGGTTAGCCAAAGGCATTGTTACAGTTTCTTGCAGGGTTGATAACTTTCTCCCACAAATTCACATTTAAGAAATCAGTCTTGTCGCACATGATATATGGTTCAAGTAGGTTAACAACCGATAGCTAGCTCCCTTAGAGCCGATCTTCTGAAGTGATTTCATGAGAGGGCGTAATTTTTTTTAGATTTAAAAGAAATTGTGCATTATGAGTTCCGTCATGTTCCTTCAGATTTAGTTTCTATGCTTAGGATGAAGAACTTGACGTCGATAAGGTCAAATCGGATATACCCAAGATTGATTATATATATTTTTTATTTTTATTATTTTTTAAAAATTACATTTTTCGTTTTATTTTTTTTTTGTCTTATTATTCTTTTTTATTTTTTTATGTCTTATTATTCTTTTTTATTTTTTTTTTATTTTTTATTTGTTTTTATATTTTGGTTTATATATTTGATTTTTTATTTATTTTTTTTTTTTACTTTTGAATTTATTTTTTCTTACTTTTTATACCCACCACCATAGGATGGGGGTATACTAATCTTGTCATTCCGTTTCTAACACCTCGAAATATTCGTCTAAGACTCCATTAAGTATATAAATTCTTGTTTGTCTTGACGTTCAGAGTCGATCTAGCCATGTCCGTCTGTCGAAATCACGATAGAGGTTGAACGCGTAAAGCTAGCCGCTTGAAATTATGCACAGATACTTAATATTGAGGTAGGTCGTCGGTTCAGATTTGGATATAGCTCCCATATAAATCGATATCCCGATTTGACTTCTTGAGCCCATTGATTTTGTCCGATCTGGCTGAAATTTTGCACATATTGTTCTGTTATGACTTTCAACAACTGTGCCAAGTACGGTTCAAATCGGTCAAGAACCTGATATACAGCGGTCAAAAAAAGTATTCATCATTAGCAAAATTGATAATAAATTCACTTATTTTGGGTAATTGAAGAAAATTTAAAGTAAACAAATAATGCAGTTTTATGCAATAGTTTATTTTTCGTAATATGTTTTAAAATAAATTCAAAAAATAAATTTAATTAGCGCAAAAAATGCAATTTTATATAATAACACCAAAAACAGAACAAAAAAAGTATTCATCATTGATGTGCTATCATCAAAGTCAAATTCAAATATTATTTGGGAATCCCCCTTTTCTGTTTTATTTAGTAAAGGAGGCTTTGCCCTTGACAGCAAATATTTAATTTCATTGAAAATATAGTTTTTGTCAAAATGGGTCGTAAGCAAAACGAGGTTTCTGATGAGGTAAAAGTTTTGATAATAAAACACCACAGGAATGGTTTAACTCAAAAAACTATCAGTGAAATATTAAATAGACCACGATCTACTATACAATCCATCATCAGAAAGTGGACAGAAACGAAAACTGTTGACAATAAACCAAGATCTGGTCGACCAAAAGCACTTTCAGTTGGAGATGTGCGTTGGCTAGTGCGGCAAGTTCAGAAAACTCCGAAGACAAATGCGACCATTCTTCGTAAAAACACTATGGAATATTTAGGGAAGGAAGTTACTACACAAACAATTCGAAATACACTCAAAAGGCATAGTTACAGAGGAAGAACTGCACGTAAGAAGCCCTTTATAAATAAAATAAACCGAGTGAAAAGGCTAAACTTCGCAAAAATGTATTTAAAAACAGCCCGAATCATTTTGGAAAACAGTCATTTTTGCAGACGAGAGCAAGTTTAATCTTTTTGGGTGCGATGGAAAGGTCATAGTGTACAGAAAACCAAATACAGAGCTTGAAGAACGAAACACAGTTGCTACTGTAAAACATGGTGGAGGTGGTTTAATGGTTTGGGGGTGTATGGCGGCTTCAGGAGCGGGAAATCTTGAAATTATTAATGGAGTAATGGATCATAAGTATTACATTGACATTTTAAAGAGTAATTTAAAAGATAGTGCTGTAAAACTTGGGCTTGGTAATAACTTTCAATATTATCAAGATAATGACCCCAAACATTCTGCTTTAAATACCAAGATGTGGATGCTGTATAACTGCCCCAAAGTCATTAAAACTCCTCCTCAAAGTCCCGACTTGAACCCAATTGAACATCTTTGGGAACATCTCGAACGCAAATTGAGAACGCACAATTTTTCGAGCAAGAGTCAAATGCAACAGGTGATAATGGAGGAATGGACTAATATAGACCAAAATATAACCGCTAAATTAGTCCAATCGATGTCAAACCGTTTAAAAGAAGTTATAAGACGCGGTGGTCGAATAACAAAGTATTAATTTTTTTAAATTATGTTATTTATTTTTTTGTTTTTTTGCAATGATGAATACTTTTTTTGTTTAATTTTTTGTGTTCAGCTGTAAAATGGCCCTTTTTGTTGCAATAAATACTATTTTTTTCTTTAAAAACAATGAAATTGTGTACATATATATCACACAAGCACTACTGCATCATTAGTTTAATATGTTTTTATTCCAATTGTCTTTTGTAGACTTATTAAAAAGAAAACATTGAATGATGAATACTTTTTTTGACCGCTGTAGCTCCCACATAAACCGATCTCCCAATTTGACTTCTTGAGCCCCTGGAAGACTCAATTTTCATCCGATTTGGCTGTAATTGTGCACATGGTATTCTGCTATGACTCCCAACAACGGAGCCAAGTACGGTCCAAATCGGTCTATAACCTGATATAGCTCCCATATCAACCGATCTCCCGATTTGACTATCTGAGCCCCTGGAGGCCGCAATTTTTGTCCGATTTGGCTGAAATTTTGCACATAGTATGTGTCGTCTTCCAACAATTGTGTCAAGTACGTTTCAAATCGGTCAAGAACATGGTATAGCTCCCATATAAACCTGTCTCGCGATTTGATTTCTTGAGCCCATACAAGCCGCAATTTTTGTCCGATATGACTGAAATTTTGCACATAGTATTCTGTTATGACTCCAATGGTCATAGAAGCCAATCTTGGATCTTGACTTCTTGAGAATTGGATAAGAATAAGCCTTCTAGGGGGCGCAATTTTTATCCGATTTGGCAGAAATTTTGCATGAAGTATGATGAGTAGGGTTCAAATCAGTCCATAACCTGATATAGGTGCTATATAAACCGATATGGAATCTTGACTACTTAAGCTTCAAAAGTCCGCAATTCTTATTCGATTTTGTTTAAATTTTGTACAACGGCTTCTCCCATGAACTTCAACATACGTGTCCAATATGGTCTGAATCGATCTATAGCTTGATGCAACTCCCATATAATCCGATCTCCCCATTTTGCTTTTTGAGCCCCTACAAGGTGCAATTCTTATCCGAATGGCTTGAAATATTTCCCAATGCCTGCTACCATTGTCTCCAACATTCAATTCACTTATGGTCTGAATCGGACTATAACTTGATATATCTCCAATAGCATAACAATTCTTATCCATTATTCCTTGTTTGCCTAAAAAGAGATGCCTCGGAAAGAATTTGACAAATGCGATCCATGGTGAAGGGGATATAAGATTCTGCCCGTGTGAACATAGCA
This sequence comes from Stomoxys calcitrans, assembly GCF_963082655.1. NCBI lineage: Eukaryota > Metazoa > Arthropoda > Insecta > Diptera > Muscidae > Stomoxys > Stomoxys calcitrans. The sequence continues at coordinate 17,689,192 of NC_081554.1, read as the reverse complement.
CGTTCTTACTTGTTATTTCTTTATTTAATAAGATTTTATTTTAAATCTAAGTTTTTTTATTATAATTTTATGTTATACATTATTTTATTTTTGCTTTATTATTATTTTTTATATTTTTTTTATTGATAATATTTATACATATTTTAATTTATTTTTTATCTTCTTCTTTTATATTTTTGTATTTAGAATTTCCTCTTTTAAATTTAATTTTTTATTTTACATATTTTTATTTATATTTTTTTTTGTTTTTTTTTATTATTTTTTTTATTATTTTTTTTATTATTTTTTTATTATTTTTTTTTATTATTTTTTTTATTTTGTTTTTTATTTTTTTTTATTTTTTTTTTATTTTTTTTTTATTTTTTTTAATTTTTTTTATTTTGTTTTAATTTGTTTTTTTTTATTTATTTTTTTTCTTTCTTTATTTTGTGGTGCTTCCTCTTTTTCGAATGTACAGTACAAGATTTCGATTTGTCTCAGCAAACCACTGCTCATATTTTAGATTCCGACAAATGTGTCTTTTGTACTTTTCATTGTTGTCATCTCGTTTTGCACTGTTCTCCCTGGATGAAGAAAGAATCCCAGTAAAAGCCAGTTACGTATAGGCAAGGTACTGGTGCTGCTGTTTGTGATGCAGTTGCTGTTGGTTTATTCCTCTCTATGGTCCTATAGATATGAAGCAACAAATGTTGGTGCTGTTGTCTCCAGCATTATCGTCATCGTTTCATTTCATATCATTTGTGTAGTGTTGCTGTTGTACACATATTTTCTTCATTTTGTGATTCTTGGAAAATTTCGTAGAAAAAAAAAAAACAAAACCCCTTAACATTTACTAGCAACAAAAACATTGAAATGCGTAACAGAAAAATGTTTTCATTCAAAAGTAGACGTTGCAGAAGAAGGAAAGATGGGGAATGTACAGATATATAGCTACTGTTGCTAGTGGCTGATATTATTTCATTCATACTAAACACCATTTATACCACTGAGAGAAATGTTACTGAAAATCACAGGGGATTTCAGAAAAATTTACGAATTTTTAAACCCATCACCAGAGTAAACAAGGTGTGCTAGCTTCGTCATTCCGTTGAAACATATATTTAAAAATATATTTTTGATCGCGATGATAATCGAAGTCAATATAGCGATGTCCGTCCGCCCCTGTTTGCAAGCACTCTATCTTAAGAAGGAAAAATTCTGCTATGAGTATCAACAACAATGGATCTATAGTCTGAAGTTGCTTTTATATAAAGCGATTACCTGGTTGTGCTTTTCTTAAGCTCAACAAGGGACCAAATTATATCGAATTATGTATTTTGGTTTGTGTTTTTTTACTTTTCATCCTTTTAAAACCCTTTTTTCTCAGTGTATCAAAACGAAAAAAACTCCAACCAAATAACACAACGAATAAAAACTGAACAACATTGCACAAATAATTCCATAGAACTTGTTTTTGTTGTAGTTTTTCTTCTTCTCTTTGCTTTTTTTGTGTGGAATTTTCTTTGCACGTTGGCTTTGCTCGCACTGCAAAGTTAGCAACTTGTTCTAATGGAGGAATGCTAAGGTAGGTTAGCTTTATTAAATGAAAATGCTTTGTGGAGCACCTAACAATTCGCCACACAATCGACAACAGCACCACCTTGAAGCACCTCTTCACAGCAGCAATCACCCAATCGCCATGGCATCAGGCGAACTCGAATCGACCAATCTCAAGTGGTGGGTTGTAGTGGGTGCTGGAAAAAATGCATCCATTCACATTTAGCTAACCAGTCATGGGTATTGTTTAATGCTATCGATTTTTTTTTGTTTTTGTTCGTTTTGTTTAATTTTGGGCCAGTGTTAAGACCCTAATAAATTAAATTTTAATAGCAAATAATTAACACTTTTCAAATTGTTAGGTGTACTAAGTAGAGCGGTGGTCGAGCAGTGAAGGCAAATTTTTACACAAAAATAAAAAATAAAACAGATGACTAAATTAGCGAAGAGTTAATTATAGAGAGAGAAGTCTGGCTATTTTATCATTTGCCATAGAAATTGTTATGGTCTTTTCGATTTCAGCTGCGAATTTTAGCCAACTTGAGAGAAGAGTGTATGACCTTCGGGGGTGCAAACTTTATGTCTATGCGCTTGTTAACATATTAAGGTCTAATTCTTCATTTGATTGTCAGATTTTAAAAAATCAAATTAAAATAAATACATTAAAAATATAAATAAAAAAATAAAAAAATAAAGAATAAAAAAAACTAAATTAAAAATAAACGAAATACAATCGGATATTGTCCGGGTGCAGACCTTAGGTTAATCTGTTTCTACTACAAATAGGGAAACAAAAAATGTTTGTTTTTAAAGTTTAACTGGTTTCCTAGATCGAGATTTCGTTTGGTACCACCAAACTCGGCAGTAGGAGTTGTCAAAAAAGGTATATCTTCAAGGTTGAATCTATGCTCTTAAGTCTCAACCTAGAAGACATATCTCTTTTGACAACTCCTACTGATGAGTATCAAATGAAATCGCGATCCAGGAAACCAGTCAAATGGTATTGCAAATATCAAATTTGCCCATGAACATTCCATTAAGGAGCAGGGGCAAACTTCTCACATATCAATGAGTGCCGTCCGATTCAATTTTAAGCTCAATGATATTACAAAGTCAGTCAAATGCTATTATAAAGCAAAAGAAAATTTTTTGCCTAATTTAAAAAAAGGGTTTTTTGTTTTTCTATTTGGAATAGAAACATATTGTCCTATGGTCTGCATCCGAACAATATCCGATTTATAAAAATTATAAATAAATAAAAAACAATTAAAAGCGTGCTAAGTTCGGCCGGGCCGAATCTTATATACCCTCCACTATGGATTACATTTGTCAAGTTCTTTGAATGACTTTTTCAAATACACATGAGCTATAGGAAGTTATTGCCCAATATATTCTGATAGGAGTCAAAGCTTTTAGGAGTCATAGAAAAACACCACCTCCAAAATTTCAGGAAAATCGAGTAATAATTGCGCAACCTAGAGGCTCAGAAAGTCAAAATGGGAGATGACAGCTATAAGGTTATCAACCGATTTAGATCATACTTGAAACAATTGTTGGAAGTCATACCAAAACGACATATAAAAACTTTCAACCATATTGGATAAGAATTTCGCCCTCTGGAGATCGGTTTATATTGCGGCTATATAAGGATATGGACTGATTTAGACCATAATAGACACAATTGTTGGAAGTCAAATCAAAACATTTCATGCAAAATTTCGGACAAATCGAATAACAATTGCGCCCTCTAGAAGCTCAAGAATTCATGACCCAAGATCGGTTTATATGGCAGCTATATCAGGTTATATACCGGTTTAGAGCATACTTGCAACAGTTGTTGGAAGTCATACCAAAACGACATATGAAAATTTTCAACCATATTGGATAAGAATTGTGCCCTCTAGAAGTCCAAGAAGTCTAATCGAGAGATGGGTTATATGGCGGCTATAGCAGGTTATGGACTAATTTACACCATACTTGAGACAGTTGTTGGAAGTCATACCAAAACACTATGCAAAATTTCGGCCAAATCGGATAAAAATTGCGCACTCTAGAAGCTCAAGAATTCAAGACCCAAGATCGGTTTATGTGGCAGCTATATCAGGTTATCAACCGATTTAGAGCATACTTGCAACAGTTGTTGGAAGTGATACCAAAACGACATACGCAAGATTTAAACCATATTGGAAAAGGATTGTGGCTTCTAAAAGCTCAAGAAGTCAAGACCCAATATAGGTTTATATGGTGAAGCAGTAAAGCGCCTAGCTTTACTCCTTTGAAAGTTAGCGTGTTTCGAAGGCAGGCGGACGCCTGACGCATAACATAAAATTTCAGACAAATCTCATCAAAATCTCTGCTTGTATGTCTCAAGTCCACTCGGGCGATAGGTTTATATGGAAAGGAATATATAAGGGTATAGACCGATTTGGACCGTACTTGGCTCAGTTGTTGGAAGACATAGCAGAACACTACATGGAAAATTTCAGCTAAACCGCTCAAAAAGTCAAATCGGAAGCTAGTTCGACTCAGAATGTCGAGACGATCCAGAATATATATACTTTATGGGGTCCTAGATTAATATTTTGAGGTGTTACAAACGGAATGACTAGATTAGTTTACCTCCATCCTATGGTGGTGGGTATAATCAATAAAATAAAAACAAGTAAGAAGGCGTTAAGTTCGGCCGGGCCGAACTTTGGATACCCACCACCTCGGGTATATATGTGAACCACATTTCGTCAAAATCCAGTGAAAAATGCATACCTTACGCCCCATAGCAGCTCTATAGATATCATCCGATTTAGACCAAATGATTATAAATACAAGTCATTGTTCAACCGAGAGATCGGTCTATATGGCAGCTATATCCAAATCTGGACCGATCTGAGCCAAATTGAAGACAAATATCGAAGGGCCCAACACAAGTCATTGTCCCAAATTTCGGCGATATCGGACAATAAATGCGCTTTTTATGAGCCCAAAACTTTAAATCGAGAGATCGGTCTATATGGCAGCTATATCCAAATCTGAACCGATCAGGGGCAAATTGATGAAGGATGTCGAAGGGCTCAACGCAACTCACTGTCCCAAATTTCAGCAAAATCGGATAATAAATGTGGCTTTTATGGGCGAAAGACCATAAATCGGAGGATCGGTCTATATGGCAGCTATATCCAAATTTGGACCGATCTGAACCAAATTGACGAGGGATGTCGAAGGGCTCAACGCAACTCACTGTCCCAAATTTCAGCAAAATCGGATAATAAATGTGGCTTTTATGGGCGTAAGACCATAAATCGGAGGATCGGTCTATGTGGCAGCTTTATCCAAATTTAGACCGATCTGGGCCAAATTGATGAAGGATGTCGAAGGGCTCAACGCAACTCACTGTCCCAAATTTCAGCAAAATCGGATAATAAATGTGGCTTTTATGGGCGAAAGACCCTAAATCGGAGGATCGGTCTATATGGCAGCTATATCCAAATTTGGACCGATCTGAACCAAATTGACGGAGAATGTTGAAGGGCCTAACACAACTCACTGTGCAAAATTTCATCCAAATCGGATATAAAATGTGGCTTTTATGGGCCTAAGACCCTAAATCGGCGGATCGGTCTATATGGCAGCTATATCCAAATTTGGACCGATCTGAGCCAAATTGACGAAGGATGTCGAAGGGCCAAATGCAACTCACTGTCGCAAATTTCAGCAAAATCGGATAATAAATGTGGCTTTTATGGGCCTAAGACCCTAAATCGGCGGATCGGTCTATATGGGGGCTATATCAAGATATAGTCCGATATAGCCCATCTTCGAACTTAACCTGCTTATGGACAAAAAAAGAATCTGTGCAAAATTTCAGCTCAATATCTCAATTTTTAAAGACTGTAGCGTGATTTCAACAGACAGACGGACAGACGGACGGACATGTCTAGATCGTCTTAGATTTTCACGCTGATCAAGAATATATATACTTTATAGGGTCGGAAATGGATATTTCGATGTGTTGCAAACGGAATGACAAAATGAATATACCCCCATCCTTCGGTGGTGGGTATAAAAAAATATGTGTAAAACTAGTAAGGAAAGGCAAAAGTCGGGCAGTGCCAACATTTTAATACCCTACACCTATCCTGTAGGTACAAAAAGGGAGCTATATCTAATTCCGAACCACTTTTGATGGACCATGTTTAGATGAGTAATTAAACAATTCGCATCAAATTTCGAGCAAATATGTTCAAATTGTAACAAATGTAAAATCTGACGAACATATATATGGGTGCTACATCTAAATCTGAACCGATTTTGACCAAACTCCTTAGATATTGTGGTAGGCATCGAGGAAAGCGTTATGCACAATGTTGGCAATATTGGCCAATAAATGCGCTTGCAGTGGCTCTAAAAGTGAAAATCGGTCGAAATACATATATGGCAGCTACATCGAAATCTCGAATTGCGCCTTGTAGGGGCTCATGAAGCAAAATCGGGAGAATGGTTTATATGGAAGCTGTATCAAGCTATAGATTGATTCAGACCATATTGGACACGTATGTTAAAGGTCATGGGAGAAGCCTTTGTACAAAATTACAATCAAATCGGATAAGAATTGCGCCCTCTAGAGGCTCAAGAAGTCAAGATCCCAGATCGGTTTATATGGCAGCTATATCAGGTTATGTACCGATTTACGCCAGACTAAGCACAGTTGTTGGAAGTCATAACAAAATCCCTCATTCAAAATTTCTGCCAAATCAGATGAGAATTGCGCCCTCTAGCGGCTCAAGAAGGCTAGATCCACGATCGGTTTACCAAGTTATAACCGATTCAAGCGCCTAGCTTTGCTCCTTCGAAAGTTAGCGCGCTTTCGACAGACAGACGGACGGAGGTCACGGCTAGATCGACTTAAAATGCCATGATATTCAAGAATATATGTTCTTTATGGGGTCTTAGACGCATATTTCGAGGTGTTACAAACATAATGACGAAATTAGTATACCACCATCCTATGGTGGAGGATATCGAAATAAATACAAAAATTAATAAACAGAATAATAAACAAAACATAAGTTATAATATAAAGTTAACAATGTATTTGTTTGTTTACTTTATGTTATTATCGTTCCTTTTTGTCATGTATACTGCAAGACACCAGCAGTATTTTCAGTAATCTCAAGAATTTAAACCTTTTTTATGTTTTTTTGGTCTTTGTAAAACTGCCGACATTTGAAAATTCAATTAAAAAAAAATTAAATAGTTCCTGCTAATTCAGTCTTCCTATGTTTTAAGTGATAAACCTACGAAATCCGTTGCCAACTCATCTAATTTATGCGATAAGTTTTCCAATATAGCTGTATTATTGGCTTCCTTAGAACAATACAATATATATGCAATATCCTTTGTTTTTCTTTCAACTTGCAATGGTTTTATTGAATTCAATAAATTCTGCTTGTTTTCTTCAATGCTCTCAATATCAATCTCATAAATCCCTAGGCTTTGCTAAGTAGATTCACATTTTATCACTTTTCTACAAATATTCTTTGTTTTGATGAAAAACAAATTTCAATGATTAAATTTAATTCCTCTGCCTCCTCATAGACTTCGATCGAGAGTGATAGTTCCGCCTTCCTTTGCCCATTACCATTGCCAGCACTTATAAGCTCTGCATACGGTGTAGGTAAATGGAAAACCATTACCCAGTAGCTAGTCAGCCACTACTCCATCTAAGAGTTTCACAATTGACTGTGGGAATAAATCGCGGCACTTTGGCGGCGGCGGTGCTGTTTTGTTCATTCATCCAAAAATAATCAAAAGCATAAAGAATGGAACCGAATCATCGCATAAAATGCGTACGTACAAACCATCAACCAAATGGAGAAGAAATGAAAGAAGAAGCAGTAGAAGTGATGGCATATGTGGAAGAGTTTAATTTTTTTTTAATACAATTCATTGTGAATAAGTTTTATTCAACAAAAGCGTTAATTGCAATTCGAAAGTGTTGAAAATTTTAATATTATTCTCTGTTTGTGTATGTTTCCGAATGTTTTTTCCTCTTTTGCAAAAGTATTTCATAGTGGGTTTGAGCATTTATTTGATACATATAGAAGGAAGAATGATAGAGCCTTCCATAACGGTAAGGTTAGGTTAGGTTGAATGGGTCATCCACCAAAGGTGAGATCACTCGGAGGCCAGTTGCCCAGTTTGGCCCAGCTTTTGTCGTATAGTGTGGTATTATGGGTTAGAGCATTTATTTGAATAGAAGAAAGATTGATAGAGCCTTCCATAACGGTAAGGTTAGGTTGAATGGGTCACCAATCAAAGGTGAGTTCCCTCGGAGGCCAATTTGGCCCATTGGGTACCACAGAGAGAGAGAGAGAGAAAGGGAAGAAAAAGGAAAAGAGACCTCGTACTAGAGCTTTTACACGAATAAAAAGAAAAAGACAGGAGCAGTGGAGAAACCCGAGCGGGAGGTGAAGAATCGCCCTTCGCTAGGCAAGCACGGACCTACCTACGCCGGAGCCTGTGTCAACCCCCGTTCGAACCATCCTGTTCCATCAACAAACCTCAGCAGAGCTACCAGAGGTACGTTCGCAAGTTCACCCAGATCACAGAAGAAACGGCTTCCTAGAAAGGAGAGCCCACGTCTCTGCAGACCCAGACAGGAACAAAGCAAGTGCTCAATAGTCTGCTCCTCATCCTAATCGAGGCAACTCCTACAGGAGTCATTGTGCGGTATCTTCATGCTCGCCGTCATGCGGCCTATGGCCTAGTGTTCGGTTGTGACCCCTGTCAAAGTACTCATCGATCTCTTATCGAACGCCAGCAATTCACTCATCCTCCTCCGGTGGATTACCGGCCATAGCGCCTTTGCATGCCGGCAACCATCTACAGTGACCCACCTCGCTACCGACGCAACCCTGGCCATCCCCTGTACTGTGTTCAGTAGCTCGAGAAATGGCACGTAGGCAAGGCCGATGACTGGTCCGCCCGGCACAGACGAACCCCTCCTGGCGCACTCGTCCTCGGCGCACACATTTCCTGCAACCCCCTCATGCCCAGGAACCCATGCCAGCATCACATGATGAGCCCGGAGCCTTTCCAGGGATTCCAAACAGTCCGCCAGCATCTCGACCTCACCATTCTCGACCCAAAGGCCTTGAGCGCCGCCATACTGTTCACATAAATTCTGAGTTTCGAGGGCGGTAGGCCCCTTGCCAGAATTACCTGCTGCCTGACAGACCGTACACTCCTCCGGCAGTCTCAGAGACATACTGATATTGAGTACATCAGAGTAGACCCCCAATCCAGTCCCTGACTCCATCTTGAAGCCATCTGTGTAGATTGAGGTCTTATCCTCCTCCATTCGTCCCTCTCAGGGAAACGAATCGCGAATGCCCATAACGATTAAGACAGAACTAATTTTAGAATTAATTTTGCATCTCATTTGGGAGCAAAGTACTGAACAGAAAAATAAAGACAAGAGATAATACAGGTAACTCAACGAAATGAATTTACTGAACAAAGTAGATCAGAGAGCAGAAAAGAATTGATGAGTATATACCTTGCAATGAACTAGTGAATTAATTGAACGAACTATTTTAGCAAACGACCACTTTAATGATATTACCACAATTACCACATAATTATATTAAGATACAAAACCAGGATACTGAATGAACTGAACTAGTGAACTGATTGAACAAACTTGGCTAATGATTTATTAGTATATAAAAGACTACTAACTGAATGATCTAGTTCAGTGCCTAGGTATTGCCCTGTTTAGTGTAGGGACAAGAACCGTTCACTGAACTAATACACTAACGAACGAACCAGTTCAGTGAGTTGAAAAGAGCTAAAGTGAGCTGTTGTTTCAGTGATCGACATGTCTGGTATATAATATAGACAAAAACAATTTATTGAACCATATGAACTAGTGAACTAATCGTTTCGATCTGTGATCTTAAACTAAAGAAATCATTAATATGTTGCTGTTCCATCAGGTTATGAGCCTCTGTGTCTTTCGAGCAGATTAATATCTGTCTGCTGCACCATCGATTATGGTATCTTCTTTCAAGCTTCTTTTCCTTGCAGACTCCTTAATGGATTCTTATATTGAATTCCTTATTGCCGCTGTACATTTTTGCCAAATTCTTTTGCCTTGTTATTTGAGCTGTTGTGGGGAAAAAAAACAATAATTGGTATTCCCTGAAAAGGAATTTTTCAACACAAAATCATTTGTGGTTTTAGCCATTTATGGCTTTAATTAACAATTCATAAATTTGTAAAGATTTTTAGTTTATGCCCTCAAGCTAAGAGCATAGGAACGAGACCTCTTAAATTCTTCTGGTGAGGCTGTGGCCATTTAAGGTGATGTGCAAAACTATGGACCATATCTATCTTCACTTCCCACTTTAGTAGTAACTTCTTGTATGGGATTTCTTTCATAAATTGGCAAGGATTCTGAAATTATACAGCATCATCTTCATTTAGAAGAGGATTCCAAAAAAAACCCAACAACAAATTCTCTTTGATTGCTGATGTGGTGATTATTTGGACATAAATACTTTGCTGGCTGAGATGCTTGTTTTTTTTGAGAAGACGAAGGAAAAAATTTAAAAACCCAGAAACATCTGCCGTTTTTCTTTAAGAGATTTTGGCGGCTGTTGAGTTACCACTTGCTGCATGCAACACTACCGCCGCCACCACCACCAGCACTGGCGTACTCAAACTCACTAGTGTTTTTTGTTGTTGTCAGGCATTGAGCATATCGTCGTTGAACTTATTTCAATACGTTACGAATTGAAACTGAACTCTGAAATTGGAGTGTTAGGAAGGTTTTGTGTTCTTCATTTGTTTTGTATGGTACCCTTGTTGTTGTTGTTATGGATTTTGTCTTCGTCCTCTAGCCCATTCACAGTTTTATGATATTCAGTAGAGTTTGTCTGCTGTTTGGCGTCGGCGGTGATGTTGGCACTGCAGTCTCTTCCAAAATAAAAAAAAATTTTTTTGGGTATGTCCAACTTTTTTTCAAAGTGTCTGTCAGTCTGTTTAAATTTTTTCGAATATGCCGCATGTTTTACTTGATCTTGGGTTTTCTTTTCCCTCTCTGTCTCTCTCTCGCTCTCACTTGCTCTTTCCCTCTTTCGAATTGCTGGTTGCAGTATAGATTTTTGACAGGTGGTGTTTATTTCTTTGAGAATTCAGTTCAAGCCAGCCAGCCATACATCTTGAGCGGCTTCATCATTTTCATGATGAGTTTTGAAGTGGTTTTTTTTGCTTTGCCTTTTGTAATTGGTAAGGAATTTTTTTGTGTGTTTTTTGTCGTTTGTTTTCAAAGGCCAGTAGATTTGTTTTCTAACAATCCAAATATCTTTTGTGTGCAGATGAGGTCGAAAAATCCTTCAGCATGCTACAGACAATGTTAATGAACTCTCAGTTCAACATTTGGAGAATATTAAAGGCAACCCAGCGAAACATTTCATAACAAGATTTTTTTTTTGTTTTTTAATTTTAAATTTTTGTATTAAACAAAATTAGAAAAAGGATTTGAAAGGCCAAAATAAAAAAACTTTACAAAAACAAAAAATTTAAAAAGGAAACTTAAAAAAAAACTTTAAAGAAAAATTTTAAAAAAATACGAAATTGGAACAAAAAATTGTAATAATTAATTCCCGTTTTAATAAAAATTTTCCATTTTCTAATAAAAATTTTTAGTTCTCACATTAAAAAAAATTAAATAAAAAATATATAAAACGGTAAAAAAATACATTAAAACAAAAAATTTAAAAAAAAGTTATTAAAAAAACAATTTATTAAAAAAAAATTTAACTAAATTAAAAAATAAAGTGCAGCTAATAGTCAGGGTTGTCGAGCGTTGTTGTTGTGGTATATATATCGTAGAAGCGTTTTTTAAAAATTTTTAAAAATTAAAAAATTTAAAAAAAATTATAAAAAATTAAAAAAATAAAATTAAAGAAATTTAAAAAAAAATTAAAAAAGTTAAAAAATAAATATAAAAAAAAACAAAAAATTTAGAAATGTGCAGCTAATAGACAGGGTTGCCTAGCGTTGTTGTTGTGGTATTTATATCAGAGGCGTTTTCGCAATAAATTCGGTATAAGTACAACATATCAACATACAGCACTTGAAAATTTGTAACAAATTTCAAAATTGGATAAAATATTAAAAAAGTAAAAAAATTATTAAAAGGTCATCAAAAAATTAAATAAAAAAACTTAAAAGTGGTTTTGTTTAACATTTAAAAGGATCAAATAAAAATTAATTAAAAATAAAATTTTAAATAAAATTTTCTATAATGATATTCGAACAAGTTTATTCCTGTAAAAATTGTTTTATAATTTCTTAAGAAGGATATATGACTGCCTTATAAGCCTGCACTATAACTATAAGATTTAATCTTGTTGTGTAGGTATTCATTAAATAAATAAATAAAAATAAAATTAATAAAATAATTAAAACGTCAAAAATCATCATAAAAAAAGTATATAACATACAATCAGATTACGAAATATTTAAAAAGATTATAAACAATATGTAAAGATCATAAAAAATTAATAAAATGCAAAAAAAAAAACAAATTTCTTTTCTAAAAATTTTATTTACTTTTTTAAGTAAAAATTATAGCTCTGACCTCGTATTTTTAAAAAATATTTTCAGAAATATTTTTACAAAGATATTTAAAAAAAAATATCTTTAAAAATATATTTTCAAAGAAATATTTAAAAAGAATAAATTTACGAAAAAATAGTAAAAAAAACAAAATATATTCCATTTTGTAAGAATATATTTTCCATATTTTTTAATGTTTCATTCCCGTTCTAATAAAAAATTTTAGTTTTCTTATATAAAATTTCAGATTTTTCAAACAAGAAAAAGACTAAATTTTCTCCCCTTTTTCTATTTTCAGTTGTTGTTCATGTTTAAAAATCCTCATCACCAACTTTGTGTTTGTGTTTCTGAAGGCAGGCTACACAACACCACCCAGCAAACATGCTTGCACTTAGACAACATATAAGCATATCGTTTACATGAAAACTCACTGCGTATGCGTTTAGAGAGTATTTGAAGCTGTAGCCCTTGAACGAATTATGTCTAAACTTCATGTATCGTCTGCAACATCGGCAGCGACAAAGTCTTTGGCGCCCGAGCATACACAGCCCCAATTGCAGCGCAACGAAAGGGCAGCCAGTGAGAATCCAAATAGTGCAGCACATACCCAACACAGAAGGCATAGCTCTCTAAGCGGGAGAGTTTGTGGTAAATCGTTGGCAAAATCTGCTTCCATAACCGATATAGCGAATAAATTAGAACAATATGAATCAATTACACTGCCTGATAGAGTTAACATGGCGGCGGCGGCGACGACGACGACGACTACGACGACAGAAAGGGCGGCGGCGAACAGCGTCACAACAACATCAAGCTGTAAACGTATTGCTGCTGCCGCTAGAGATTCTTCATTAGCCGACGAAGTGGATGGTGATGAGACCAGAAGGCGAAGATTACCTGCCGCTTTGCGTAATGAATTAAAGGCAGCTACCAAAGATTGTTCCGAGTCATTGCATAATGCTTCTATAGTGGGTGGTCGTACCTCTATAACGTCCTACGATGAGCCCGATCATTTGCAGCATCGTTTTAGTCGAACAGCAGCAGCTTCAGGGGTTGTTGTGGCCAGCGCTGACTCAACAACAGCAGCAACGTTATCAACATCGGTATTAAGTGGAGCGCGGCAGGCGCAACTGGATAATTTTTCTTCATCGTCTAACTTGGATAATGGTTTCAGTGATATGCTGGGCTGTACAAGTGGGATGAGTAGTGTGTTTAGTTCTCCATCTGCCAGTACAGTATCATCGCCCCTGTCTACGCCAACAAGACTTTCGCCACAACTTCAACAGCATCACCGGCAGCAACAGCAATCGTCATGTTGCCAAAAGTCAATAGCATCTACTAAGAATTCCTGCTCCTCCGCCTCTTCCACAAATAATCATCCCTATCTGCATGATCACCATGATCATGCTGATCTTCATTCACATCACCACCAGCATCAGCATCAGCACAATAAACATCTACATCATCACATAGCCGCTTTGTCTTCTAGTTCAGCGAACGGAAGTAAAAACCTTAAGAAATTTGATCCGCGTCTGGGACCATCACCTTATCGTCAACTTTTGCCCATAGCTTTATGTATTCTATCGTTTGCGACAGTCTTCAGCATTTTAATTGTTTACATGGATACGACAGGTGAGTGGTTAGCCTGTTATAAAAAATTAATAAAATTTCTTATGAAAATAAGACATTAGATAGGATTTTGTTGCCAAATTCTAATATCCTGTGGTGCCATATTTTCTATTTAGAAAAATTGTCATATGTCTTGGAAAGAACATTTGGCCATTGCGTCATTTGCAAAAAAAAAAACGGAAGTTTGTTTAGGATGGCATAGTTATATCGATACGAAATCTAGAAATCCTTAACATCATTGCTAGGGAAATGGAAGTACAATTCTAAATGTAAGCCAAAAAGAGAATCTAGAGAAAATTAAGTAAAATGCATTAACCCATTAAGGTTGGATGGGCAGAAAAATTGTCTTTGTTTAAGTTAGGTGGGAGTATTGCCAATTTAGGATTTAAGGTATCAATGGGTGAATGGGAAAAAGTTGGAAAAATATTCGACATATAAGAGAAAATGTAAGGAGCGAGATTTTACAAAAAAATTATAATAAAAAAAAAGAATAAAAACACTGCGAATTTTCATTAATTTTTTAAAAGTACGGTTTGTCATATTTAAGAGCTAATTTCTCTGCTTAAAGTTATAAAACATCAAAAACAATCGCTTTTTAAGAATATTCAACAAAAGTATTTTTTTTATTTTTTAAATATTTCAAAAAAAAAGCTATGTATGTGAAAATATATTATAATATAAAAATTCACGATAGAGCGCCACCTATATGTGAAATTTAAAATTATATGAAAAAATTATAATACAGAAAATCAAAATAAAATATAAAAAGAAATATGGATGTCGAATTTAATTCATCACTCAATGGAAGAATTATGCACATTGTGGTCAACTAAGAAAAAGTGGGATACAACTGTTTACAGGACCACGTTCTTTCCGACTCTATTCAATTTGGAGCCCTAAGTAATATAGAAACCATGATATTGGCCATTTGTGGCAAAATTTGGATATTTTTCCATAAGATGCCCAATTTTTCAGAAATAATTGCCCACTGTGCCAACCGGGAAATAGTGGGCTGAAACCGTTTACAGGAAATATAATATGGATCACATTCTTTCCGAATCTATTCAATTTGGAGCCCTAAGTATTAAAGAAACCAAGATATTGGTAATTTTTTCATATGACGCCCCAAATAATATGACGATCTAGCCATGTCCGTCCGTCTGTCTGTTGAAATCACACTACAGTCTTTAAAAATAGAGATATTGAGCTAAAACTTTCCACAGATTCTTTTTTTGTCCATAGGCAGGTTAAGTTCGATGATAGGCTATATCAGACTATTTCTTGATATAGATCCAATATAGAACGATCCACCGATTGAAGGTCTTGCGACCATAAAAGGCGCGTGTACTGTCCGATTTTGTCAAAATTTTGGACAGTGAGATGTGTTTAAGCCCCTCGACATATTTCTGCAATTGGGCTCAGAATGGCCCAGATTTGTATATAGCTGCCATATACACCGATCTCTCGATTGAAGGTCTTGCGCCCTAAAAGGTGCATTTTTTGTCCGATTTCGTTGAAATTTTGGACAGTGAGTTGTGTTAGGCTCTTCGACATCCTCCTTCAATTTGGCCCAGATCGATCCAGATTTGGATATAGCTGCCATATAAACCGATCTCTCGATTTAAGGTTTTAGGCCCATAAAAGGCGCATTTATTGTCCGATGTCGCCAAAATTTGGGACAGTGGGTTGCGTTAGACCCTTCGACATTCTTCTTCAATTTGGACCAGATACGCCCAGATTTGGGTATAGCTGCCATATAGACCGATCTCTCGATTTATGGGCCCATTAAAGGCGCTTTTATAATCTGACTTCGCTGAAATTTGACGCAGTGACTTATGTTCGAATTTTCGACAGCCGTGTCATATATGGTTCAGATCGGTCTATACATGGATATAGCTTCCAAAAAGACAAAATTAATCCAAATTTTGTATCTTCACTTTTAATATATTTAAAACTTGTAAATTTCTCAAAATATTTGAAATTGTTTTTCCCAACTAAATATCAAAGTTGGTACTCTATGGTAGAATATGTCAAACCTCGGCCCGCTGCATGGTGATAATTAATTCTTAAATTCAATTACGAACATCCAAATGCCACTTACACACTTAAAAAAATAAATATAAATTATATTCGATTCTATTTCTCTTTGGTTTCATTGGATACATATTTTTGTCTGTCTGTCAGTAGTCTTACCTTTGTACCGGAATAAGAAACCTTGAAATTCCATTTGCGTAGGCGTTAAAAGACTTCATGGGATTTTCCCCCTTTAATGTGTGAGTTTTTGTGGTGGCGTTTAGCTGCAAGGCAGGCTCCCAATTGCAAGGCTTTGATTGCAGAGCGCTTATCCACCATTATACGCCTGCCAATGTTAGCTCGGGCTTTTTCAGAGGACAGTCAGTATTCACTGAGTGTTCAACAGCTGTCAATGTAGCGATCGTTGGCTGTTCTGTTGTCGTCTTGTGTGTGCTCTACAGCGCAGACCTTCCTTCTAATGGCAAGCGTCAGCAGGCAATATGTCACACATTAGAGCTTCCAAAGCTGGCGTTTAGTTTTCTTTTGTGGTTTTTGTTTTTGCTGTTTCTAACGACAGACAGGCGCTAAAAGACCTCACCGCCACTGATGGCGGCGACAAAAGTGAATGACAGGCAACAAACTCCTCGGTGTAGTTCTGCTGTAGGAGGGTAACTTCAAAAGATTTGGGAGTGGGGGTGGAGAAATGAACGAAAAGATTGAAGTGCTAGGACTGATATACAGTCGAATCCAGATATTTTAAACGATTTTTCTTCTAGGAATTTTTTAAGCAAGTGAAGGATTTGACCACTTCTAAGAACTTCAAGATGATTTCTTTAATCCTTTCATAAACATCCAAAGTTTCCTTTAATGCTTATTATAGCCAAGCGGATTTTGCTATAGAACTTCAAGTTGATTTTGTTTTATTCTTTCATTAGCATTCCAATTTTCCTTTAAAGCTTATTATAGCTAAGCGGGTTTTACTGTAGCAATACCAAACAATTGTGTGCGGGTGTCATTGAAATTTGGAAACTTTTTATTTTCTTGCTTAAATTGACTCTTCTGCATTGGGTCTGGGGCCTCCTCCACCAACTGGATGGTTGAGATTATTCAGAAAGTTTATAAAAAAAAGGAAGGATTAGTTTGGCAAAAACACTCCTTGGTTTTGGCATTGTCGCCGCTTGTTTATCAATGGCTAAGGTTTTCTCTTTTCCCCTTTTTGGCATATAGGTGAAGGAGTATAGGTGTGTGTATGCATGTGAGTTTTCATGTCTGGCCCTTTTGATTTTTATTTGTTTTTTTTATAGTACAGAACTTCTTATGCATTTAGCCAAGTTTTGGTTGTGACTCATCGCAAATCATTCATTCATTGATTCTCTGGGGCTTCTTTCTCCACACAATGCAGTTGTTTCCGAGTTAAGAGTTTTCTATGGCTCTTGCATCCAGCGTACGTCGCATTGCCAAAAAAAAAAAAACAAAAAACTGACGTCTCTTCTGCCACTGGGCCTTCCCACATTAGCCTGGGAGGAAACCGAAACGTATTTTTACTTTTGGTTTCAATAGTTTTTGGTGCAAAAACAACGGAAAATGTCATTGAAAGAAAAGGAAATTTCACAAAATTCCTATGGGGCGTTTAACTTTCTGTTCTAGCCGCCAACGGCAAGAGTGCTATTGATATAGGAAAGACATGACGCCAAAATTCTTGGCAGTAGTTGCCTTTGGGATATTGGTGCAGAGCCAGGTCATTGCGGTGGAATTAAGGAAACCGAATGGGAAAACAAGAATTTGTATTATTTGCAATTTAATGGTACAAGGCGTTATAGTTCAATTGAACTAGTTCACATCAGGCGGTACATATCGTTTGCCAATTAAGCTTTGTTGGCGTACTTTCATTTCGTTCACATGATTGACGCTCTTTGCTGCATTGTTCAGCTGTGCCAGCAAAAGTAAACTGAACTTTTGAACTAACTAGTTCAGAGAACTGAAATGAGTCATTTGTCTTTCTTTGTTGCAAACACGAACTGAACTAGAGAACTGACGAATGAACTGAATTAGTAAATTGAACTAGTGAACAAACCGAACGAACTAGTTCAGTGAGCAAAAGTGGGCCGTAATTTGTACTATTTGCAATTTAATGTACTAGGCGTTATGGACCGTAATAGTTCAATTGAACTAATTCACATCAGGCGGTACATATCGTTTGCCAATTCAGCTCTGACGTACTTTCACTTGCTTGCTGCTCTTTGCTGTATTATTCAGCTTTGCCAGCAAAAGTAAACTGATCTTTTGCACTAAATGAACTAACTAGTTCAGAGACATGAAATGAGACGTTTGTCTTTCTTTGTTGCAACACGAACGAACTGGACTAGTGAACTGATGAACGATCTCAATTTATAAATTGAACTAGTGAACTAACCGAACAAATTAGTTCAGTGAGCAAACGTGAGACGTAACTTAAATGAATGGCATTGTCCAGTATATAATAGACACAGAACAGTTCACTGAACTAGTAAATTTACTTAAGGAACCAGTTAAGTGAATTGAGATTTTGAGCTATCTTAGACTCATAGTCCACTTGATTTCCCTTTTAGACACCTTTTAATTCTGTTGTTATTACTTTTTATGGAAATCTCCAAAAACAACATCGACTTCTTTCAAGTATATAACCATTACAAGGCAGCGTTCGACAAATAAGAACAAGAACAAGAAAAAAAAAAAATTTCGAAATAAATTATTTAAAAATTTTGTTTTTAATTAATTATTATTTATAGTTTTAATTTTTTTTTATTTTTTTACTTTTTTTTGTAGATTTTTTTAAATTTTTTATATTGGGTTGCCTAAAAAGTAATTGCGGATTTTTTAAAAGAAAGTAAATGCATTTTTAATAAAACTTAAAATGAATTTAATCAAATATATAATTGCCATTTTGTTCGATAACCTTGTGCCATCTTCCTGGCAAATTTAGTATTCCACGCTCATAGAACTTCTGGCCTTTATCTGCAAAAAACTGAACCAAGTGCGATTTTATAGCCTGATCATTGCCGAAAGTTTTACCATTTAAGGAGTTCTGTACCTTATAATCATTTTTATATATTATTTATAAATTTTTTATTATTTATATAATTTTTATTTTTAAAATTTTTTAATTTAACATATTTTTTTATGTCTTGTATTCTTTTATATATTAAATTTGTATATTTTTTCTTTTTTTACCTTTTTAGTTTTTAAAAATCTGTTTAATTACTTAATTTTTGAATTTTTTAATCTATTTATCTATTAATTTTTTAATTTTTATTATAATTTTTTTCTTTAATTTTCTTAACTTTTATTTTTTTTTAATTTTTTATGTATATATTCTTGATTTTTTTTTATTTTTTTTATTTTTTTTCTTTTATTTTTTTATTTGTTCTTAATTTATTTTACCATTTTTTTCTTTTATATTTTTGTTATTTTTTTACTTCTTTTTTTAGTATTGTTTCTATTTTTATTTTTTCATTATTTTTTGTTGTTCTATATCTTTTTTCAAGTATTATTTTTTTATTTTATTTTAATATATATTATTTATTTTTGAATTTTTTAATCTATTAATTTTTTTAATTTTTATTATTTTTTTTTTTTAATTTTCTTAATTTTTATTTTTTTTTTAATTTTTTATGTATATATTCTTGATTTTTTATTATTTTTTCTTTTAATTTTTTTTATTATTTATTCTTAATTTATTTTACTATTTTTTTCTTTATATTTTTGTTATTTTTTTACTTCTTTTTTAGAATTATTTTTATTTTTTTCATTATATTTTGTTGTTCTATATTTTTTATTAATTATTATTTTTTTATTTTATTTTAATATATATTATTTATTTTATTTTTAATTTCATTTTAATTTATATTTTATATATCTTATTATATTTTATTTTATTTCCTTTCATTTCATTTTTATTTTATTTTATTTCTTTTCATTTCATTTTTTTTTGTTTGTTTTCTTTATTTTATTTTGTTTTATTTTATCTTATTTTATTTTATTTTATTTTATTTTATTTTATTTTATTTTATTTTATTTTATTTTATTTTATTTTATTTTATTTTTCTTTACTTTATTTTATTTTATTTTATTTTACTTTATTTTATTTTATTTTATTTTATTTTATTTTATTTTATTTTATTTTATTTTATTTTATTTTATTTTATTTTATTTTATTTTATTTTATTTCATTTTTATTTTATTTTATTTTGCAAAAATATAAAAAAAATATAAGCTCAATTTTTTTATATTTTTATTATTAATTTTTTTATTTATTTTTATTTATTTTTATTAATTTTTATTTTTTATTTCTTTTCATTTTTTTTCTTTAGTTTTATTTTTTGTTTTATTTATTTTTATATATTTTTCTTATTTATATATTTTTTTTAAATATGATATTTTAATATGTTTGTAACTTAAAAAAAAAATTAAGCTATAAAAGAAAAGCAAATGCATTGTGTCAGAACTTCAAAATATAAAAAAAATTCTTTTTGTTTATTAAACTGCCACTTTTATGATCCAATCTCCGAACTTTTTTCCTACTGCCAATTTTAATATGCATGACATGCATTGAGTTTGTTTGTTCGTTTTTGTGGCTTGTTTCCTTTTTGTGAAATCACACACATTTTATTTTATTGTAATTTTATTATGGGATTTATATAGTAGAAGTACTACTACTACTACTGCTATTGCTGCTACTACTCCTTGTCGTTTTCATTCATAAAAAATACATTGATGATATTTGTGGTTGCCATATGCAATGATAAGCGCATGATATCCTATTCTCGCTTGACGCCTTTTGACTGCCTACATTTGCTTCCTTCGCTTCCGGCCAAGCCAAGAGATTTTGGTTCCTTGTTTTTCATGTATGTATGTCTGTCTGTCTGTGTGTCGATTGGTTTTTCTTACTTGCCAACTTTGGCAGTTGATAAAAACGAACATGCAAATTTCATTCCTTACATTTGTAACGTGAACGCTGTGATGTCTCGTGTCTTTTTTTCTCTGAAAGAAGCAGCAGAAGTAGTGGCACTTTGGCGGACGTTGCAATTATATGGACGCCACCCAGACTAGACGCAGGCAAAATGCCGGTCGCTAAGACTTAAAGGAATTTTGTTTGCATTTTTTCTATTTTTTGTAGTTGTTGTTTCAACACCTTCGAACATTTCTTGCTAATGAAATTACTTTGCTCTGCTGTTTGGGTATTCCTTTGTTAAGCTATTCAGAAAGTTGTTTTTTTTTTCGCTCTTCATGCTTTTTCCATGCCCAAGTCTAATGGAAAACAGTGGCTGTCGATGTTACCTTTGTTGAAGGTGATGAAGATGATGATTGGTAGTTTTATTTATTTGTTGTTGCTGTTGCCTTGCTGAAAGTTATCATAAAAATATTCTCATAATTTTTGGTTTTTTTCGAAATGTCACGTCAAAATTTGTTGTTTTGTACTTTTTTTTTGTCTTTTTTCAGATGACAATATTTTCTTTAGCATTTTTGGTTCTCATAGGCATATTGCTGGCTATACAAAATTCAGTTATTCCCAGTATCCCACAGTATTCCCCTCTTGCTTGTTTACCCATCATGATTCATCAAATAATTCATTTTGGAGTTTTGTGTGTGAGTGTGTGCCTGGTGCGTTGTCGTCTTACTTTATTACCATAAACGTTCTATTAATTTTCTCTAGCTTATTTCAATTTGGCAGTTTCTTACGGAATTTCAAATAGATTAATTGTCTTTTCTTTTGGTTTTCATTTGTTTCCTTAAGATTAATTTTAATGCTGCAATCCAACGTTTATGCCATGCAGTCACGTTCCAATTCACTTTTTGGGAATAGTGTCGTGTTGGGAGAGAATTAAAAAAACCCCAACAGACTCAAATGAAGTTGTCTTTAGATTAGATACTTAGGTTTTCATCTATTAAAAGGCCTAGTAGATTGCAAGGTGAATGCGATGAGAGGGGGAAGAGAATAACAGAAGCTATGATGTAAGCAAACTGCAATCAGATAACACTTGATCAAAGTAGAAAGACCGTAAAACAAAAAGATAAAAAAATTAAAGAAAATAAAAAAAATTAAGGAAAGTTAAAAAAATAAAACAAAAAAAAAATTAAATAAAATTAATTAAAATAAAGAAATCGGGACGTATGAAAAACAGTTTTAAAAATTAAACAAAAATGAAAAAAATATAAAGTAATAAAAAGTACAAAGAATATAAACTACTTAAAAATTAAAAGTTATAAAAAACTAGAAAATTTTAAAAATATTTAAAAACACAAGTTTTAAAAACTTAAAAAACAAATAAAAAATTTAAAACAAAATCCAAAGAATTAAAAAAGATTTGACAAATTTTAAAAAATTTAAAAAAATGTAAAAAAATGAAAAAGAAATTAGAAAAATAAAAAAAGAAAATTAGAAAAGATAAAATTAACAAAATATAAATATAAATAAAAAAAATACTATTTAAAAATTTTTTTTTTATTTTATTTTTGAACTTCTTAAATTTATTTTAGTTTATTTTTCTATATTTTTGTTTTTATTATTGTTTATTTTATATATTTATATCTTATTTTTAGTTTGTTTTATTTTTTTAGTTTGTTTTAATATTTTTGTTTCATTTTCTTTAAGAAAGTTATTAATAGTTTGAATTTTTGAAAAAGAGAAAAAATTAGATTTGTAATTAATTTTTTTAATAATTATTTAAATTTTTCTATTTTTTGTCTATTTTTTCTTGTCATATCTTTTTCCTTTAAATTTATTTATGTTACATTTGTTAAAAATTTCAATTTTTTTATTTTCTTTTTCTATTTTTTCTTGTTTTTCGAAAAATAAATATAAACATAAGAATTTAAAAATATAAGAAATAAAAGAAGTTAAAAAAGAAGCAATAAAAAGTCTTAAAAAAATAAATGAAATTAAAAACAAGTAATTTTCCTTTAAAAAAATTATAAAACCTAACAAAAAAAATTTAAAAAATTACAGAAAATAATAAATCCTGAAATAAAATCTCAAGAAAATAATAAATTTTAAAAAATAACGCAATTAAAAAAAAAATTAATCGCAATTTAAAATTTAAAATTTTTATTTCTATTTTTTATTTACATTCCTATTTTTTATTTATTTTTTTATTTTATTTTTGTTATTTATTTTTTATTACTTTTTTAAATTTTTATTCTGTTTGCCTGTCATGACTTGGTCAATATTGTTTGTATTTATTTATTTTTTTTATTTTTATTTTTTTATTTTTATTTTTTTTTTACTATTTTTGTTTTTTTTTATTTTTTTTTATTTATTGTTTTATTCTTTAATTAAAATAAAAAATCAAATATTAACAATTTCATAAAAATATTGTTTATATAAAAAAATATTTAACTGTAGGATCTTGATTTTATCTACCTTCACTATAAAATAAATAAATAAAAAATATTTCTATTTTCTATTTATATATCTAATTTTTATTTATGTATCTATATTTTATTATTAATTTTTCTATTTTTTTTTTTGCTTATTTTGTTGTAATATTTTTTTTTATTAATTTTTTTTTTAATTTTCTATCTCTATTTTTTTATACCATTTGGTTTTTTAGTTTTTTTTAAATTTTTT
This sequence comes from Stomoxys calcitrans, assembly GCF_963082655.1. Classification (NCBI taxonomy): domain Eukaryota; kingdom Metazoa; phylum Arthropoda; class Insecta; order Diptera; family Muscidae; genus Stomoxys; species Stomoxys calcitrans. The sequence continues at coordinate 17,665,785 of NC_081554.1, read as the reverse complement.
AAATTTTGGCAGTACTTGGCAATGAGGATGTCAACTTGTTCCCTTTTTACATTCATTCTTTGTTTACGTTTTCTCCTATTTGATGACATTTTCAATCGGCAGATGGCAGATTTGACATCCCTAATGATATTCATGGGGCCTTTCCACTTTATTTTGTCGGAAGTGACCTAACCTTCTATTAGTGAATCCTGATCGCAATTAAAATAAATCACAATTTTCAATTTAAATTTTTTTTATTTATTTTATTTTTTTATTTTTTTTTATTTATTTTATTTTTTTATTTTTTTTTATTTTTTTATTTTTTTATTTTTTTATTTTTTTATTTTTTTTTATTTGTTTCTTTTTACTTTTTTTTATTTGTTTCTTTCTTTTCTTTATTTAATTGTTTTATTTTATTTTTTTTTATTTTATTTTAATTGTTTATTTTTTAATTTTTTAAATTATTTATTATCATTTTTTTATTCTGTTTATATGTAATGACTTGGTCAATGTTTTTTTATTTACCTTTTTTTTATTCCTAAATTACAATAAAAATTTCAAAATTACAAAAAATTTACAAATTTCCTAAAAATAATGTTTACATAAAAAAAGTGTTTAAGTGTAATAATTTTGTTTTATCTCACTTTAAAATTCATTTGGCCGATTTTGCTTCAACTGTTATTATCCTGGTCATAGACGCGTTGTATAGGGGGGCAGGGGTTTTAAAATTCTATACCTCTTTTAGAACTGAATAAATCTGGGAGCTTTCTCACTTCCTTTGCGTTATACATTATACATGCAGATTAATATCACCGAGCAACCTCTCGATGGATCACCCTATATAATAATTCCCATCTATGAAAAGATATATTTAGCCAACTCTGTAAAATTAAGCCATAATAAAATATTTTCATAGTTACTTCCTTAAAATAACTCACCATTTGCATTCCAAAGGCCTGATACCAAACTTTGCTGCCCCAGGCGGCTGAGGCAGTGATTAGAGTTTGCCACAGTTGTATAGTTATTGCTGTAGCTCATTAACATTGGGGTCTAATGTGCTCCTCTATCACCTTGCCCATCACCTATGTTAACAGCACATTAACTTTATTTGTGCGACGACGCGTCTATGGCACACATCACCTTTACACATTTAGTGCAGTTTTTTTTTTTACATTTAGGCCCAGCTGCTGCTGTTAGTGTCTGGTCAGCAATATTGTGTGCGGAGATTCCATTGCTTTTCACACCAAAACACAATAGTCCTCCCTCTCCTCGTATTCAAACAACAACCTTCAATTGTTTGTTGTTGCCTGCTACCACTGCGATGTGTTGACTTGGCTTAAATTATTTCATTCTGCAATTTCTTTTACCAAACAATGTATGTTAGCCTCCTCTGGTACTTGCTGCAGGCACCTTTCTTGTTTTTGTTGTTGCTCTCTTAATGCGTGATTTTTTTATTACCAAATGCTTTTATATGCCGACTCATACAATGTCATTAGCCTTAACAAATCGCATTAGCCCAAATCATCATCATGTTACGGCTAGTGAAATGAGTTAGTTTTAAGTTTAGTTTTTGTTTTTGTAATATTTACTTCATCCTCCTTTAGTGGTTATTGTTGTTGTTTTTGCGGTACTATTAGTTTTTCGTCCATGACTCTTGGTGATGATGATGTGCAATTTTGTACCACCTATGATTTTGTTAATACATTTTTTAAGTATTTGTCCATTGTTTATTGTTATAACAACTATTATGGAAGATAGATTTTTATGTTTATTGGGATTTTTGCAGAATTGCCTAAGCCTAAGTTAATTGTTAAGTTACAGTTTGGCAGTGAAAACCTGTGTCAAAGCATAACAAAGATGATCAGCTGATCATATTTCATTCGTAGGGATGCCAAATTAGAGCTTTTTGTATTAGAAGAGTTGAAGGGTTGCCAAAATATTTATTTTGCTAAACACTGTTTGGGGATCCAATAGAAAGGTCTCTCGGGTATGGTTGTTTGCAGCATGAAAAAAATGAAACGAACCAAACGAAACAGAATACAAAAACAACAAAAAACTTTGAGGAAGACTTTGGAAAAATATCATCAATATTAAAATTCCACATTTTTAACGTATCTCATCCCTTTAAAGGGATTTTTGGGTTTTTTGTTAATATTTTGACAAGTTTTCTGGCTTCAATATATTATCAATATATGTTTAACAAATATTCGAAATTTAGGAAAATTCAAGAATTTTTGTCTGAAAATTACCCCAAGCGCGATCCATGACGGCAGGTGTGTAAAATTCTAGCCTGCCGAGCTTAATCCATTTTTACTTGTTCTTTTTTTTTCATTAAACCAACGAAATTATTATTTTTTTTTGTATGTAAATGTGATACTTAATTCCTCTTGAAACAGCTGTCATTGTCGCATGATGTATCTCTCTCCTCCTTGGACAAATACAGCCGGTTGGTTTAGCCTTATTTTCCGATAAAATATTAGAGGCGACAAAATATTGGATTTGAAGTAATAGTCATAAACTCTTTATTTGCTAAGCAGTCTGGGTTCACCCCACCTAAACGCTAGGCATGAATTGAGTCTTGTGTTGGACAATGGTGACCGAGATTGTAACATACGTTGTCTTAAATGGACTTAAATCTCGGGCACAGTAAAAAAACACATTGGGATTTATAGAACTTTTAGCAAATAACATGGTGGCAAGTGTTTTGTAAGAATTAAGCCCTTAATGCCAGTAAGGCATTACGCCTTCTTTGTGTGCCATGGTGGTGTAGTAAGTGTGGACATTTGTTTGCTTTTTGGCTTGTGAAACAGTTGGTTTCGCGAACTCTCTGACTGAGTGACTGGCTAGCTTACAGAATTCTATATTTAACTCGCCCCAGCCATGACATTATAAAGAATAGCGCCATTAGATGTGCTGTTGTTTGTCATCCATACTAATCGCAGTTGCCTTCTAAGACCGGATGTGATTCATAATTCGGTCTTCATGTGAGAATTCATTTCATGATGAAGCATTTTTTGCATTTGTCGTTCGAAGTTTAACTTGCCTGTGGCAGTGGCCCTTGCCTCATCATATGGCATGGGGCTAAGTGCAGTATGGTGTAGTTAGTCAAATCATTTCAGCATTGGAACTCTGCTTCCGCATGCTGTTTCATCTATCGTTCTCATTGCTGCCCTTTCTAGAATGGCGCTAATAATCTAAGGTTAATTTGCTTACTTTCATTTTATTGTATATAGACTTTTCTTTCTTAAGTGCCGTCGAAAGAGACAAACCTAGTGAACTTTAGCTTCAAACTCAAACACTATGTCAACGGTATGGTGGTAGGTAGTTGAAGACTTAAATCGACATAAATATATAAATGGATGACTTTATAGCAGACACAGACTACGTACTAACCCTATTCAGTAGTACAGATGGAATCAGTTGTCGAATTGGTTGTTGTTGGTTTTTGTGATTGCAAGACGACAAAAGTGATTAAAACCTCTTTGGCTCAGTTGGGTGGAAACGGCCACAGTGGTGTGAAAATTAAAATATTTTTTTTTTTAATTTTTATTAAAAATTTATTTTTTTTTAGAAAATTTGGTATAAATTCGATTTTCATGAAAAATGTCTTCAATGTATTGTTTCTATACAAATTGTTGTTAAAATTTTATCGTTATAAAAAATGTGTCATGTGCGGTACCAATCGGTCATAACCTGATATAGTTGCCATATGAACCGATCTCCCGATTTGATTTCTTGAGCATCTAGAAGCTGCATTTTTTTCCAATTTGGCTGAAATTTTGCATCAAATGTTCCGTTATGACTTCCTACAACTGTGCCAAATACGGTCTAAATCGGTCTATAATCCGATATAGCTTCCATATAAACCGACCGCCCGATTTTACTTCTTGAGCTTAATTCTAATCCGAATCTTTTTCCAAATTTCATTTTTAAAAGAAATTTTTTAAACCACTGTGCCATGCCGTTTTTGCCTCAACGAATGTGGCTAACAAAAACAAAATCGAAACAAAAACAATAACCAACCAAAGTAGTGGAGTAGAATATACATCTTGGGATATTGTATTTCATGAGCTTTGGTTGGACGTTGTTATTGGACGCCGCTGCAGAGACGCTCGCTTTTAAGGGGGGGTTTTGTAAAGGGATGTGACTGTGGATATGGCTGTGGCGGTGACAACAGCGACATTGAGTGAGCGATGGCACTATAGCTGGCCGGGTGGCCAGCAATTTTGTGATTTTCCACTTTAAGACTCAAGTTGGAAATTATAACGTAACCACATTATCGCAGCGTGTTGTCTAAAAAGAACGGCAAGGCTAAGGAGCCTGCCATGGATGTTATATACATACAATTTTTATAGGAAATTTTGTCAAATTTTGTATTTTATTTTAAATTTGTAAAAACTGTGTTTTTAAGACAATTTTGTGGAAATTAATTTTGCAAAAAAAAAAACGCTGTTGTAAAAAAAAATTACCACACAATTTTTTGTTTAAAATTTTTTTTCAACAAAACTTTGTACAAGCTTTTTTTTTATAGAAAATTTAATTGAATTTTTTTTATAAAAAATTTTATCAAAATTTACTTAAAGAAAAATTTACCGTGTTTTTTTAAAATTAGGGTAATGAGAAGTGCTTTTTAGGGGAGGTATGGCACCTCAGACATTGTGACTCAAATATGGATATCAAATTCGTGCTCCACTCCCAAATCCCTTTAATCTAAGGCCCATATTGCCAGGGTCGGTATATATAAACCGTTTGGAGGGTATTTTGGGGCTGGATCAGCTACGGCACTTTGCCCTGAAAATAGATATCAAATTCGTTCTTTACTCCCTAATGCCGTTGATTTGAGCTCCATATTGCTAACATCGGAAATGAAGTTCAGTTTAGGGGGTGATTTAGGGCGTACCCTCAAACACTTGGCTACAAAATTGGATATCAAATACGTTTTCTACTCTCAGATACCTTTCATTTAAGTTCCATATTGTCATAATTAACCTATTTTGACGCATTTTTAGAAGAAAAAGCGCCACCAAGACATGAACGGAAATTTTAATGTCATATTCGTAATCTTCTACCAAATATCTTTCATTTGAGTCCCATATACCCAAGGTTAGCTAATATGCCCATTAGGGGGATTTTGGGGGTAAAACGACCTCTAAATACATGGACCTAATTTCTTATGCCATATCTATAATCTGCTGTCGAATACTTTTCATTTGAGTCCCATATTGACACGAACGTTAAAAATAACTGTTTAGAGGAGTTTTGGAGTTGGGGCAGCCCACCGGGTACTTGGGCCCAAATTTAAATACGATATTCGTTTTCTCGTCTCCAATAACTTTCATTTGATGCCCATATTTTGCCTATCGCTCCTTTTTTGGTTTTGGGTGGCGTTTTTGGGGTAAGTGGGTGAGTTCGCCCCTTATACTATATATACACAGTCTGTGAAAATTTTAAGATTATCGGTTCAGCCGTTTGAAATGGGTCATATGCCCATTTGGGGCGTTTTCGGGGGGTTGGGGTGACCCTCTATGCTTAGATCTGATTTTGTATTCCAGATTCGTAATCTACTCCCGAATACCTCGCATTTGAGCCCCATATTGACAGGAACGTCCTATATGTCAGTTTGGGGAAGTTTTGGGGTTTGGGTGGCCCGATAGGTACTTATACTCAAATTTCAATGCCATATTCGAATTCTACTCTCCAATGCCTTTCATTTGATACCCATATTGTCCTGATCGGTCCACTTTTGATTTTGGGTGGTGTTTTTTTTTGATAAGGGGGAGGGTGAAAACCTTTCATTTAAGTCCCATATTGTCATGTTCAACGTCCAATAAACCTATTTCAAGGGGTTTTGAGGTTGGGGCGGCCACCCTGTTACTTGAACCCAATTTTTATACCCTACACCACTACTGTGGTACAAACTACAGGTCGCTATTTTCATCCGATAGTCTTCAAATTTGGTGTGGGCATGTTTTTCGACCTAAAGACGAAGCCTATTGAAATTGGAAAAAATCGGTTCAAATTTGAAAAAATCGGATTTGGATATAACTTCCATATATATGTTCGTCCGATTTCCAGCAATACTGAAATGAAATGGTCATTTGTTAATCGATTCTCTCAAAATTTGGCAGGAAGGACTTTCTTATGACTCCCGACATTAAAGTTGAATTTCATAAAAATCGGTTCAGATTTGGATATAGCTCCCATATATATGTTCGTCCGATTTGCAATAATTATGCAATAAAATCGTCATTTGTTAACCGATTCTCTTGAAATTTGTAAGAAAGGTTTTTCTCTTGACTCTCGACACTACTGGTGAATTTCATGGATATAGGTGTAGATTTAGATATAGCTCTCATATATATACATCACCCGATTTTCAGTCCTGGAGCTATTGCAAGCGCATTTATTGACCAATCTTCCCCAAAATTTTGTACAACGCTTTCCTCGACGAGTACCACATTATCTAAGAAGTTTGAACAAAATCAGTTCAGATTTAGATATAGTTTCCATACATATGTTCGTCAAGTTTTGGGTAATTTGAGGGCAATTAGTCAACCGTATTTATTAGGTAATTTGTCAACCGTATTTTTTACAGTTTGAACATATTTGCTCGAAATGTGTTACGGATTATTTAACAACTCATCTGAAAACATACGGCGAGGTCCATCAAAATTGGTTCAGAATAAGACATAGCTCCTTCTTGGTACCTAAGGAGTAGGTGTAGGGTATTATAAAATCGGCACCGCCCGACTTTTCCCTTTCCTTACTGGTTAATATGAAATTCGTGTTCTACTCCTGTAAACCTTTTATTTGAGTTTCATGTTGTCCCGAGAAGGTCACCGTAGTGCAGAGGTTAGCATGTCCGCCTATGAGGCTGAACGCCTGGGTTCGAATCCTGACGAGACCATCAGAAAAAAAAATAAAATTTTTTTTTTCAACGGTGATTTTCCCCTCCTAATGCTGGCAACATTTGTGAGGTATCATGCCATGTAAAACTTCTCTCCAAAGAGGTGTCGCACTGCGGCGCGCCGTTTATAAATAAAGGAGGCCCCTTATCATTGAGCTTAAACTTGAATCGGACTGCACTCATTGATATGTGAGATGTTTGCCCCTGTTCCTTAGTGGAATGTTCATGGGCAAAATTTGTTGTTGTATTTGTTGTCCCGATCGGTACACTTTTATTTTTGGGTAGTATTTTTGGGGAGGAGGAAGGGTCCACCCCTCTCCGATATCAACAATTTATATAGCCTATGTTTCCTTCCAGACGAACCTACACAATCTCTGATCATTTAAATTTTTGACTCTATACGGAACAAACCGACTAACAAATTAATTCTAATTGATTTTTATACCCTTGGGTCTTGACTCCTTGAGCCTCTAGAGTGCGCAATTCTTATTCGCTTAGAATGGAATTTTGCGCGATGTGTTTTATTATGATATCCAAAGTATGGTTCAAATCGGTCCATAACCTGATATAGCTGTCATATAAACAGATCTGGGGACTTAACTTCTTGAGCTTCTAGAGGTCGCAATTCTTATTCGATTTGGCAGAAATTTTGCATGAAGTATTTTATTATGACTTTCAACAACTGTGCCGAATAAGGTTCAATTCGGTTTAAACCTGCTATAGCTGCCATATATACCGATTTGGGATCTTGTCTTCTTGAGCCTCTAGAGGTCGCAATTATTATCCGATTTGCCTGAAATTTTGTACGACGGATCCTCTCATGACCATCAACATACGTGTTTTTATTATGGTCTGAAGCGGTCTATAGCCTGTTACAGCTCCCATATAAATCGATCTCTCCATTTTACTTCTTGAGCCCCCAAAGGGCGCAATACTTATTCGAATTGGCTGACATTTTACACAGGTCTCCAACATATAATTGAATTGAGGTCCGTACCGGACCATATCGTGATATCGCTCTAATACCAGAGCAAATCTTTTCTTTTATCCATTTTTACTAAGAAGAAATGCCGGGAAAAGAACTCGACAAATGCGATCCATGGTGGAAGGTATATAAGATTCGGCCCGGGCGAAATTAGCATGCTTTTACTTGTTATGTATACGATTTTATATAAAATTTAATTTCATACAAAATTTTTGTCAAAAAATTAATTTTTAATAAAATTTGTATTTTTATTTTATTAAAAAGTTTATTTTTAAAGAAAATGTTCCAATTTTTTTTTTTTTGAAAATTTTATTATTTTATTGTAAGAACATTTTCAGATCTGTAGAAAATTAAAAAAAAATAATTTTCAGAAAATTTAATTTTTTTTTTTATAAATTTTAATATATATAAAAATTTTTTTGGTGTTTTTTATTTTTAACGGAAATTTTTTGAAAATTTTGTTTTGCTAAAAGTTGTAAATATGGCAACTCTGTTTTCTGCATATCTGTCTGTCAATAAATGAGTACCTTAACCACTAACCACCAAATAATCCTGCTATGATGAAAGCAAAATAAGGTGGAAGTATAGGAAATATAGTATATATTAGTTTAGCTAAACCATAGTTACTCCTTCAACTGTCATATGGAAGTTAACAGACAGACAAGGAGTAGGGCTAGTGCTAGGGCTGGGGCAATGGGGCTTTGTTGCCATTGCACTAAAACCTCGATGTTGCTCTACTTTGGATTTTGTTTTCAAGATTTTCTTGATGGCAGGCTATTGTTTGTGCCATTTCATGCGATTCCCTTGTCGAACAACGAGTTAGTACATACTCCTCATGGGATGTGCGTGCGCAGCAATAGTTGGTGTGTTTTCTTGCACATTGGAACCCGCATAAGAGTCTTATCTTTCCGCAAGGCTTTAACGCTCTTTTGTTGGAGTTGCATGAAAGTGCATTGCGTTTGTGGCTAAGGAGTATGGGTTGATTCAAAACGACGACCACACAAAATAGTATGATATAGCTGCCATATAGATATGGGACTCTATAACGCAAATAAGGCAGTGTTTCAAGTTGCCAGGGTAGGGCTGTCTACTATTCACTAAGACAGAATTTTCTAAACAATACTTTTGTATTACTACTTCTCTGCAAAAGTGATGAAGATAGATTGCAACCCCTCTTGCAGTTAAGAAATTGCATAAAGTTTTTGCTTAGCAGGGCATTACTCGTTTGTTGTGTCATACTTCCCTTACTTTGCCCTTCGAAAAAGTAAACCACAAAGGGTAAGAACTTTCATTGCAATTCATTTTTTTTATCGTACCCCAAGAGAGTTTTGAATATAACATACATACATACATATGTATATGTGTGTGTAGTCACTCACTCGTCTGTTTGCTCTTCTTTTTCCTCTTTAGATTTCAATCGGAGATTAGGATCTAAAGAATTTTTATTGTTTTGTAACTTGTAAAAATTCCTCAGGCATAGCACGTGACAAGATGGATAAAAAAAGGTTTTTTGTTTTAGCTGCAATGATGCGCAACCCTTGTAGCCTTGGCTTTAAACTTTAATCTTCCCCCTTTCTTCCCCTTGAAATGTCACATCACATGCACAGACATCAGTCACTTTAAAGTTTTTAATGCATTTCAAAAGATAGAAAGAAAGAGGGGAGATTTTATAGATTGATTTGAGTGAGAAAGAAGGTCTCCGTTTTCTGTTTTTTAGGTCAATTAATGCAGTGGGACATATAACTGAAATTTATGTTTTATGGCTAAAATTTCAAATTTGTAGCCTCTAAAGTATTTAGGGTAATTTGTATATATTTTTATTTATGTTTTCTTTTTTTGTAGAATTTTCATGCCATGTGCTGTTGCTAAGGGCAAAATATTTTTTCAGAGCTGCAGTTTAACCCTCTTAGCTGAAATGGAGGGACATCATTTAAATAGGTTTTCATTTTTTGTTAAACATTTTCAGTATTTGACCATATGGTCTAGTATTTGCAACAAGTGGCATGAAATATAATTTTTGGTTCTTTTTGCCACTTTCGCGCCATTATTAAAGCTTAACCCATTAACGTCTGACCCTCCATTACTTTGTCCGATTTTGATGAAATTTCATATATTCAATATCTTGAGCATTTATACTGACATAGTAAATTTTTTTTTTATTTTTTTTTAATTAAAAAAAAATTTAATTCTTAAGCCACTGTTGTTTCATTAAAAAATCATTTTCTTAATATTATAGGACCATTTAATGGAGAAAAGAGGATTATAATGATTTTGACATAAAATCGCACCTGCTGTCAAAAGTAGTAGGCTTATCGCCATAAATTTATTTTTTATACCCTCCACCATAGGATGGGGGTGTACTTATTTCGTCATTCTGTTTGTAACACCTCGAAATATGCGTATGAGACCCCATAAAGTATATATATTCTTGTTCGTCATGGCATTTTAAGTCGATCTAGTAATGTCCGTCCGTTTGTCTGTCGAAAGGACGCTAACATTGGAAAGAGTAAAGCTAGGAGCTTGAAATTTTGAACAAATACTTTTTATTAGTGTAGGTCGGTTGGGATTGTCAATGGGCATAATCGGTCCATGTTTTGATATAGCTGGCATATTAATCAATCTTCGGTCTTGACTTCTTGAGCCTCTAGAGGGCGCAATTCTCGTCCGATTTGACTTAAATTTTGCACGTGGTGTTTTGGTGTCACTTCCAACAACTGCGCTAAGTATGGTTCAAATCGATCAATGTTTTGATATAGTTGCCATATAAACCAATCTTGGGTCTTGACTACTTGAGCCTCTAGAAGGCGCAATTCTAGTCCGATTTGACTGAAAATTCGCATGTAGTGTTTTGGTGTCACTTCCAACAACTGTGCTAAGTATGATTCAAGTCGGTTCCTAATCTGAGATAGCTGTCATTCAAGTCGGTTCCTAATCTGAGATAGCTGTCATATAAACCGATCTTGACTTCTTGAGCCAATAATGCACGCAATTCTCATCCGATATGGCTGAAATTTTTCATGAGGTGTTTTTTTTCTAAGTATGGCGCAAATCGGTCCATAACCTGATATAGTTGCCATATAAACCGATCTGGGATCTTGACTTCTTGAGCCTCTAGAGGGCGCCATTCTCATTCGATTTGGCAGAAACTTGGTACAACGGCTTCTCTCACGACTTTCAACGTACGTGTCTAATATATTGGGTTGCCCAAAAAGTAATTGCGGATTTTTCATATAGTCGGCGTTGACAAATTTTTTCACAGCTTGGTACTCTGTAATTGCATTCTTTCTTCTGTCAGTTATCAGCTGTTACTTTTAGCTTGCTTTAGAAAAAAAGTGCAAAAAAGTATATTTGTTAGTTCATTCTAAGTTTTATTAAAAATGCATTTACTTTCTTTTAAAAAATCCGCGATTACTTTTTGGGCAACCCAATAGTCTGAATCGATCAATAGCTTGATGCAGCTCCCATATAAACCTATCTTCCGATTTTGCTTCTTGAGCCTTTACAAGCCGCAATTCTTATCCATATGAACTTCTACAATATAGCTTGAAATAGCTCCAATAGCATAACAATTCTTATTCAATATTCTTTGTTTGCCTAAAAAGAGATACCGCGCATAGAACTCGACAAAAGCGATCCATGGTGGAGGGTATATAAGATTTGGCTCGGCCGGACTTAGCACGCTCTTACTTGTTTAATATATAGAAACCATTAAATGCATCAAGACCAGTGTTGCCGTTGTTGGTAGGTTCCTACCAAAATTGTGAGGTTTTTATTCCCTTGGTAGGCTCACCTCAATTTTGTGTGGGTTTTTCCAACATACCATGTTAATAACTAAAAAATCGCCGGGAATATCTCAAAATTATTTCACTTCTGGTCCTTTCTGTGTATTTGTTAACAGTCCAGATTAAAACCATAGATTTCGTGGGGCCAAATAGTGTTATAACGGGTCTCACCGCTTCCAATCTCAGAAACAAAACGTTGGCTGTAACTGGTATGAGTGTGAGAAATGCGACTTTTGTGGGTTCAACGCATTCGATCGGAAAACAGGGCTATATGGCAGCTGCAATGTGATCAGATATGGCCCATACTCACTGAAACGGCGAAAATGGGTATCAAAAGGGCATTTATGGGCTCAAACCCTTAAATCGGGAGATCGCTTTATCCAAACTCGTCACGGTTGCTTATTGAAATTGGGGTATAAATACAATTTTAATAAACTCAAGATTTCTTATCGGGAGATCGGTATAAAGGGCACTATATCAAGACATAGACCATATTTGAAGTTTAGACTGTAGAGTGATTTCAACAAACAGACGGACGGATATTTTTACATCGTCCATGAATACAACGACCTCTGTCATGTATACTTTGTAGGTTTGAAAATGTATAATTTGATGTGTTCCAAATGGAATGGCAACTCTGGTGGTGGATGGAAAAACATACCGCATGTACAACATTTGGTAGGTTTTAGTCGGGTTTGGTAGGATTTTTCTTAAATTTTGGTAGGAAATAATTTTCTTGAGTGGCAACACTGATCAAGAGATTAAAACGGTATTGAGAAATCTCACTCCTTGTATTTTGAGAGAAATTGTTTATAAGATTTTTTGGATATACAAACTTGCCGCCTTTCGACAAGCCAAAATTCCTCCAAAACATGACCTTAGCGGAATTTTTTTTATGAAAGTTTCATTCGGCTGCTTTACGGCAATCATAAGGATATCTCTTTCCTAACTCCAGCTAGAATGTTTCTAAGACAGTTCTATTTTTGGAAATTTTTCTACTCATTCGTCGTTAATGAGTTAAAACGAAAGTTAAGGAATTGTTTTAAAAATATGCTCAAATGTATTGTTAATAACGTACACCCTTCACTACATGATGATTATGATGGGTACTCTGAGGATTTTGGAAAATTTTATTGAGCAGTGCTTAAGAGAAGTTTCATCTAAAATAGGCCTCCGTCTATGGGTAAACCCCAGGACCCACTATGAACCCATAATACTGCAGACTTATAGGTTAAGTTAGGTTGAAAAGAGGGTTCAGAGGTTAATCCGCCCATGCCACTATAGACATACACCTAAGCCAGTGATCGGCTTGTTGTGCGCTCTAAATACTAAGAGTAACCTCGGTAAAGACAACTTAAGTTAGGAATTCCTGCTTCTTGGAAAATTCTTAATTATTTTCCATGCCACTCCCCTAGGTTGGTTCATGTCTGGTATTGTGTCCCCACCTAAGTGGGTGCATCAATTCAAATTTAACTCTATAATAAGATATCTCCTTTTTATACTCATGTTCAAACAGCATGCCACTGGTCGACACCGTTTTGTATTTTATTTATTTTATTTATATTTTTAATTTTCTATCTTTATTTTCATAGTTTTTCATTTTTTTATTTTATTTTTTTTTATTTTCTATTTCTATTTTCATAGTATTTTTTAATAAATTTTGCAAAACCCTTAATTTTTTCTAAACTTTTCAAAATTTGTTGGTAATTGTTTTTAATAATTTAATTGTAGTTTTTATCTTTTTTGTTTAAACATTTTGTAAATTTTTTTATGTTTTTAATTTTGATATTTTTTAATTTTTTTTTTATTTTTATTTTTTTTTAATTTTTATTTTTTTTTAATTTTTATTTTTTTTTATTTTTTTTTTTTTATTATTTTTTTTTTTAATTTTTCATTTTTTTTTTAATTTTTATTATTTTTTAATTTTAATTTTTTTTTACTTTTTACTTTTTAATTTTTATTTTTTTTTTTTAATTTTTGTATTTATTTTTTTTAATTTTTTTTTTAATTTTTTTTTAATTTTTATTTTTTTTTAATTTTTATTTCCTTTTTTTTTAATTTTAATTTTTATTTTTGTTTTAATTTTTATTATTTTTATTTTTTTTTTAATTTAAAATTTTTTTTTTATTTTTTTTTTTAGTTTATATTTTTTTATATTATTCTTATGTTTATAAAAAGCATAAAAAACCTTTTCATTTTAATGAGTGCAAAGTTTCCATAGGGTCATCCCTTCACCCTACCCATCAACTATGGCACGGCACACACATAACTCACATGAATTATATATGAAAGCAAATTGTAAATAATAAAACATTTAATTGCGGTTAAATGTCCATTGGCAGCACATCGCCACTTAAAGACTTTGCCCAGAGGGTTGAGTCAATGAGTCCATGAGCCAAACAGCCCAAAATGGCAGAAGTTCACTTAACAACAAATGCCAAAAACGGCATAGCAGTAACTCGGTAATGCCAAAAGGGCATACAAACATTTAAAGGTTTAAGAAACACCCCATTTATAAGGGCCATCCATGGTTATACAACCAAAAAAGGACTCTTTCGTTTAAACATCAGTATTTCAATTCAAACAGCCAAAAAAAAACGAAGAAAGTCCAACAAAGGACTTTATTTATTTTCACCCTTAATATGTAAAAATAAATGAAATTTAAAATTCACAAAGTATAATAAATAACCAAAGGACAGACGGACATGGTCAAAAAGAGAAATGGAGTATAAAAGCCTTCCTTTATGGTTGGGACGAACATTGTCGCCCTCATTTTCAATTAACACCGTAGAATTTATAGCCAAAGCTCTCTAGAAGGACTAGGTTGGTGCGAGTGTATATCCCTTTCCACAAGATTGCAAGGAAAAGGGAGTTAAGATGGCTCTCTTCATAATTTCAAAGATTTTTGAAAAATAATTTTATAAAAAAATTTAAATTTTTTTTTTATGAAAACATTTTTATAATATTTTTTTCTGAATTTAAGTATTTCATCAAGAAACTAGAAAAAATAGTTGCTTTTTTTATTGTACCCTTGATATGAAAAAGTACATATTTAAAATGCACACCGTTACTCTATAAAAATCCAAGGACAGACAGACATATACAAACCCAGAAATAGAGTATGAATGCCTTCCTCTGCCCTCATTTTCAATTAACACCATTCAGTTTTTATTGCCAAAGCTTTTCAGTGAGCCTTGATTCTAGGCTATCATACGATAAAAATCTCTTACCATTGTATGGGTGGTTCTAAGGGCCCTGTTCAATTTCCTATTCCATAGGGTATTATTACCAACATGCCATGTACGGAACTTGTACTATTGTTAAGGTCCTTTTTTTTATTTATTTCCTATAGTGTTTATTGTTGTCCATTGAATGCTTTATTGATTTGAATATTTAGAACAACAATATAAAGTTTGCATGATGTTTTCCCCTAATGAGCTGCTTGGCCGGTCTTTCCAATGCCGGCAGTACATTAAATGTAATGACCAAATCAATAGAAGGAAAAAATGAAACTACAACTATAAATTGTAATAGGAAACCCTAATGGCGAAAGGCACAAAACAACCATTGTTATCCTTGCTGGCATGTTGGCTTGCAACGATTTCCTATAGATATTAGGGCAAAAAACTACATCGCACATAGAGTTTGATAAATATCCTTTGATTGTTGCAATAGGAAAAAACCATTTGTTTAAATGTTATACTACTCGTACTACAGCAGTAGAGAAACTTATTGAAAGTGATTTATTTAAGGTTCACAAACTAGGTCATGCAAGGAAGAAAAATTCTTTATGTATAGCCTTTAAAGATAGTTTGTCATGTGGGGAGAGAGAGATGCATAAAAAAGAGATAAGTTTGGAATAATTAAGATTTACAACTTTGGCAAAGGAAGCTGAATACCAAAAAAGGTTGATATTTAATATATGCATTGTAGTTTAAGGATATATGAAGACAAATCTTAAAAATTGCCGAATCATCCACCAAAGGACATTAAAAAATTATTGCATCATATCAAGGAGTTCTGTCTGGTTCCAGTTCTTTTATTACCACTTTGAACGACCCGAGTTCTTATCTTCGCAGAACAGTTTGACGACAAATTTTCGAAGGTGTTAGGCTAGCCGCTTGAAATTTTGCATAAATAGTTCCTATTAGAATAGGTCGGTTGGGATTGTAAATTACCCATATCGGTCCATGTTTTGACATAGCTCCCATATAAACCCATCTTCCGATTATGCTGCTTAAGCTTTTACTGAGCAAATTTTTTGTCAGATTTGGCCGAAATATTACATAATGACATCTCTTGTAACCTACAACATGTTTGCAAAATATGATCGAAATCGGTCCAAAAACCTGATATAGATCTTATATAAAACAACCACTCGTTTAAAATTCTTGAGTCATTTTTCAGTTCTTGTCAGATTTGGAATTTTTATACCCTTCACCATCCTATTGAGGCGTCCGGGGGCTCAAGAAGTCAAATCGGAAGATGGGTTTATATGGGAGCTATATCAGGTTATAGACCGATTCCGACCGTACTTGTCACAGTTGTTGGAAGTCATAACAAAAGACTATGTGTAAAATTTCAGCCAAATCGAATGAAAATGGAGGCGTCCAGGGGCTCAAGAAGTCAAATCGGGAGATGGGTTTATATGGGAGCTATATACAAATCTGAACCAATATGGCCCATTTCCAATCCCCAACGACCTACATCAATATTAAGTTTCTGTCAAAATTTAAGACGGCTAGCTTTATGCGTTCGACCGCTATCGTGATTTCGACAGACGGACGGACGGACATGGCTAGTTCGACTCAGAATGTCGAGGGGGTCCTTGATCAATATTTCGAGGTGTTACAAACGGAATGACTAGATTAGTATACCCCCATCCAATGGTAGAGGGTATAAAAACGTTTTTTGAAAAAAAAACAAAATTCCCAGAAAATCAAGTTTTGAAAAAATTCTGTTAATAATATAAAACCAGTAAGGAAAGGCAAAAGTCGGGCGGAGCTGACTATATTATACCCTACACCACCGAGTATAGGTAATACTTTTAATAGATAACACTTATATCCAAATTTAGTCAGACTTTAATTTTGCATACCTATTGAAATATCGAATAGAACCTTATCCTTCCATGTCCATGTTTTGATATAGCTGCCATATAAACCCATCTTGGATAAGGACTTCTTGAGCCTCTAGAGGGCGCAATTCTTATCCGATTTGAATGAAATCTTGCACGACGTGTTTTGTTATGTCATCAAACAACTGTGCCAAGTATGATCTAAATCGGTCCATAACCTGATATAGCTGTCATATAAACCGATCTGGGGTCTTGATTTCTTGAGTCTCTAGAGGGCGCAATTATTATCCGATTTGCCTGAAATTTTGTACGACGGATCCTCTCATGACCATCAACATACGTGTTTATTATGGTCTGAATCGGTCTATAGCCCGATACAGCTCCCATATAAATCGATCTCTCTATTTCTTGTTTTTTTTTAACTTTGATCTTCATAGAAAAATTGCTAGTAATTTCGATTTGTATAAATTTGTTGTTAAATATTTTATCTCTTATGGTTGTTTATCAGCTCTATTAAGTGGTTATTATAGATAACCAAGCAAATACCATTCAAATAGGAAAATTCCAAATAAGTCGTAGATAAATAGACCCTTAGTAACACAATACCATGGAATAAAAGCGATTGGATACTATTGAGTCATTAAGAAATGCATGCGTATTTACTTTTTTCGTCTAGGTGTATTTTGCCGGTTCAAATTCTTAAAGCATGAATGAAGAAAATTTTGTGAATGAATGGCCAGCGACGGCAGTATGAATTTGATGATTTAACAATAATTTAGTAACAAAAGACAAGTGGGGAAGTCATAAAGATAATCTGGTCAGCAGTTTTGGATTTTGATACTCATTTTCGTAAGTTTATAGGGGTCGGATGAGGGGGCTTGCTCTTTAACTTAAGCATGTAATCTTGGGATTAAAAAATAAACCATGATGAGCTTGCTCTATGACTTTATAACAATTGAAAGTTTTTCCAAGCTTTGCGCTTTGTTGTTGATGTTGTTTATTTGGGAGTTTTTGGAGAAAGGGTTTTTTTCTACTTAAATTTATATACCTTTCTTTTGATGTGTTGGATTTTTGTTTCTTTTTCTTCGCCACCATTCAAATTTTTAATTTTTTTTTTTTGGTTTTCACTCAAAATTTCTTTAAGCGTTTTTCTAGATGCTTTTTTTATGCGCCACAACCATCTATGATAAATTTTCGCATTGTTTTTGTTTTTTGTTATTTAATTTTTTATTGGTAACACTTTTGTGTGAATTTTTAGTTTTTGCCCTAAGTGAAGAAATTACAAGGTTGTTAACTTTTAAATATCAAAAGTTATAATTATACAAGAAAATAAACACAAAACTAAAGTATTCTGTTTTGTTTTTTTTTTTGAGGTCTAGTTAGTTTTCACCTTTTTAGTTTCACACTCTTTTGTGATGACCCAAAAAACAGTGAAATAGTAACACAAAACACAACTGGCCAAGGTTTTTGTAGTTTTGCACTGGGTTTGAGTGCTGCTTTCCGTTTAGTTGTTCAAACAGCCATGATGGAGGTCTTAAGGAGCTACCAACCAGCCGTTATTTCCCTCCAGGCCTTTGGAAAAAAGGATGTGCTTACAAGACCAAGAAAAACGGTGTGTGGTTATTTTCCTTAATTTTTTGTTAAATGGGTTTTGTTAGTTTTGCCGCCACCGCTGCCGCCAACGAACCGAAAATATTTATGGTTTCTTATCAGGTGATGATTTGGTTCGATAATTTTTTTGGTAAAACATTTATTTGCATATTAGCCACCCCTCTTGGCCTCCTCTTGCTTCCCCTTTCTTAATTTTGTTACCTTTTGTTTTTTGTTAATACCAGTCCCTTTATCTGTTTTTTTTTTATGTTTCTATATTTTGACAGTTGTATAATTTTGATTTATGACCACATTGGCACTTTACCACAAATATTTTTGCTATTTTTAAGCATAGCACCAGTCATTCGTTGCCATTAATTTGTAGGGAATTTATGTTTGGCACTTGTCGATTAAAATGTAGGTTCTATGCCTTTAGGGGGTACTTCGTACTCGAACATGTTTATGTATGTCTTATATACATATTTGCTCACAAACATAGTTATAAAGTTATCTAAATCTGAAATTAAATGTTTTTCGCTGAGAAAAGTGTCCCCTTTAGGGGGTGCCATATAAACCGATCTTCCAATTTGATAGTTTTCTGTTATGACTTTCAATAACTGTACTGAGTACGGTCCAAATCGGTCTATAACCTGATATAGCTCCCATATGAACCGATATCCCAATTTGACTTCTTGAGCCTTTGGAAGCCGCAATATTTGTCCGATTTGGCTAAAATTTTGCATGTAGTGTTCCGTTGTGATTTCAAAGAACAAAGAAGAAGTACGGTTCAAATCCGTCTATATCCTGATATAGCTCCCATATAGACTGATCTCCCGATTTGACGTCTTGGGCCCCTGGAAGCCGGTCTATAACCTGATATAGCTCCCATATAAACCGATCATCCAATTTGACTTCTATAGCCCCTGGAGACCACAATTTTTGTCCGATTTGGGTATAATTTTGCATGCGGTGTTCTGTTACGACTTCCAACAACTGTGCCAGTTATGGGCCAAATCAGTCTATAATATTATATATTGACCACAATTTTTGTCCGATTTGGCTACAATTTTGCATGCGGTGTTCTGTTACGACTTCCAACAACTGTGCCAGTTATGGGCCAAATCAGTCTATAATATTATATATTGTAGCTCCCATATAAACCGGTCTCTCGATCATCCTTGTTCGGTTCCTAGAAGCTTTGATTTTTTCTGGCTTGACAGAAGTTTGGTATGTAGAATAAAATTATGCCCTTCAACTAAATTTAGTTTTGTATAAATTTTTAACAGAATCCATGGCGGTGGGTTTCCAAGATTCGGTTCGGCCGAACTTAGAACGCTTTTACTTGTTATACCCATCACCGAAGGATGGGGGCATATTCATTTTGTCATTCCGTTTGCAACACATGGAAATATCCATTTCCGACCCTATGAAGTATATAAATACTTGATCAGCGTAAAAATCTAAGACGATCTAGCCATGTCCGTCTGTCTGTCTGTTGAAATCACGCTACAGTCTTTAAAAATAGAGATATTGAGCTGAAACTTTCCTTTTTTGTCCATAAGCAGGTTAAGTTCAAAGATGGGCTATATCAGCCTATATCTTGATATAGCCCCCATATAGACCGATCCGCCGATTTAGGGTCTTAGGCCCATTAAAGCAACATTTATAATCCGATTTTGCTGAAATTTGGGACAGTGAGTTGTGTTAGGCCCTTCGATATCTTTCTTCAATTTGGCCAAGATCGATCCAGATTTGGATATAGCTGCCATATAGACCGATCTCTCGATTTAAGGTTTTGGGTTGATAAAAGCCATATTTATTATCCGGTTTTGTTGAAATTTAGGACAGCGAGTTGTGTTAGGCCACTCAACAGCTTTCTTCAATTTGGCCCAGATCGATCCAGATTTGGATATAGCTGTCATATAGACCGATCTTTCGATTTAAGGCTAAGGGCCCATAAAAGGCGCATTTATTGTCCGATGTCGTCGAAATTTGGGACAGTGAATTAAGTTAAGCCATACGACATACTTCGGCAATATGGCACAGATCGGTCCAGATTTGGATATATCTGCCATATAGATCGATCTCTCGATTTAAGGTTTTGAGCTCATAAAAGGCGCATTTATTGTCCGATGTCACCGAAATTTGGGACAGTGCGTTGTGTTAGGACCTTCGACAGCCTTCTTCAATTTGGCCCAGATCGGTCTAGATATGAATATAGCTGCCATATAGACCGATCTCTCGATTTAAGGTTTTGGGACCATAAAAGGCGCATTTATTGTCCGATGTCGCCGAAATTTGGGACAGTAAGTTAAGTTAAGCCCCTCGACATACTTCTGCAATATGGCATAGATCGGTCCAGATTTCGATATAGCTGCCATATATTGGGTTGCCCAAAAAGTAATTGCGGATTTTTTAAAAGAAAGTAAATGCATTTTTAATGAAACTTAGAATGAACTTTAATCAAATATACTTTTTTACACTTTTTTTCTAAAGCAAGCTAAAAGTAAGAGCTGATAACTGACAGAAAAAAGAATGCAATTACAGAGTCACAAGCTGTGAAAATATTTGTCAACGCCGACTATATGAAAAATCCGCAATTACTTTTTGGGCAACCCAATAGACCGATCTCTCGATTTATTTAATCAATCCCCATAAAAGGCGCATTTATTGTCCGATGTCGCCGAAATTTGGGACAGTGAGTTGTGTTGGGCCCTTCGAAATTCTTCTGCAACCTGTGGACGCGCCCGGTAGCTCTTAGCTGTTCTTCTCATTAGAACGATGAACACCATACAGATCGGAACTCAAAGTTCCAACCTATGTGGTGCTCATAGTTATCCCGTCCCTAGAGTTTCATGACATAGCTTGGCCTGATTGGATCTCCAAGTCATATATTCAGTTATGTCCTGCTGTTTTCAGAATTCGAATATTTTATAGCCTTTTTAACAAAGCACTGTTGCCGAGCGGCCACTATAGCGCATAGTTCAGCATGTCCGCCTATGACGCTGAAAGCATGGGTTCGAATCCTGACAAGAACACCAGAAAAAAAATTATCAGCGGTGGTTTTCCCCTCCTAATGGTGGCGACATTTGTGAGGTACTGTACCATCTGGTATATCAGCCTTATTAAAGCTTTATTCAAAGAGGTGTCGCAATGCGGTACGCCGTTGGACTCGGCTATAAAAATGAGTCCCCTTATCATTGAGCTTTAAACTTGAATCGGACAGCACTCATTTATATGTGAGAAGTTTGCCCCTGTTTCTAAGTGGAACGTTATATGGACAAATTTGCATTTGCTGTTGCCGAGAGTTAGTTTTCGCATTATTTGGGTTTTTTTTTGATACGATAAATTTTTTCATTTGTTAATGTTTAAGGCTCTCTCAAGCATGCATTGCAATTAACCAAACCTGCCCATTACAAACTAAACGATCTTCATTTGAATATGAAATTAAGATTCTGTTTCGATTCTCTTGTTACTCCTTACCTCGAAGTTGTTTAAATGTATTATTAAGACATTCGCAATTAGACAGAAAAACCTATTCGATGGCTTGACCATGCACTCGCAGAGAAATGCAAAATAGGTAACCACATGAAAAATGTATGAAAAAATTGCATGTGATACCATCTCTTGATAGATAAGAAGCTATCAGTCAAGCGTAGTCAAAACAGCAAATTTAACTCAAAGTCGGCTAGGGGTTTTTAGACCATTATAATAATTCATCTTTCTCTCTCTTTCTTACGCTTCCCCTTATCCTTATGTACGGTATCATTTATTTGCCATTTTCTTTATAATATTTTAATTCATCTTCTTTTCTTTTTTTTGCAGAAATTCGCCATCAACAATTTCGCCTGAATATGTCGCGTGATTACGATTTCTTTGATGTGGCTCAAGATGATCCTATACTTATAGCATTCCTGCGTGAAATTCATATGCGCAAATATTCGAAGCACTGTTTCAAATCTATGACGGATGGCAGCAGCAGTAGTAGTAGTGGTGGTGGAGGAGGATTTGCAGCCTCATTATCATCACCAACGTCATCGTCGGCATCATCAACGACATCGACTTCCTCCACACCACTAGGCCCCGGTGGCGGTGGTAAAGCAGGAAGAGTTGGTGTTGATGGTCTAATAGGAGTAGATCAGCATTTTAACTTTAGTGCCCACCCCAATGAATTAACACCAAAAATGGCCTATTATGTGGCCAATCTGCTGCAGCGCAAAACCAATGGTGCCGTTATACAGTCCTTGACGGGCTCTTTGGGTCAATTAATGACAGCACCTTGGCTATCGGAGACATTGAATTGGGGTGGTATCATAGTGGAACCAGAACCGAGGAGATTTTTTACACTATGCAAACAAAATGGCCTCAGGCCACGCATGGAATTGGTGCAGGCCTGTGTATCACCAAAATCATATCCCAAAGAGGTATATTCAAATGAATTTATACGATCATCAAAGATCAGTGAGGGGCACAAACTCTCAATCTATTGTGCACAAGAATCTAAGCTCTTGGGCTTGGAAATTATGTGAAATAGTGTCTGTGTATGCCCATCACCGTTGTGCTATGATGGTGATCTGTTGTTGCCTATTTGTTAATGTCTTTCTTTTGTCTTTTGCGGGGTTTCATTTTTCAGGTGGTTACCGCTCACAACGAAGAGTCTGAAGTGCGAATTAACAGTCTGCTTGATGAGGAGACATCATGGTTCAATTCGCGTGTCAAATGTTTTCCGCTGTATACCATCATGCTAGCAACAAATCGTGTTGAATACGATCTACTTAGCTTGGGTGTGCATGGTCACGAGTTGGAGGTAAGTAAATAGTAGCACTGGCTGGTGGCAGTACATTTGGGCAAAAAAAAAAATATATCTAAACTAGCATAGACTACGAAGTGCCAAACTCACAAAGTCCTAAGGATGGTATATCAAGTCAGCTGATTTTAATAAGAAAAAAAAACAGCTGATTTGGAAAATAAGCTAAATAATGGTCGATAGTTTAGAGCAGTGAAGGACATACATAGAAGGCCACTGTAACGCAGAGGTTAGCATGTCCCTCCTATGACGCTGAACGCCTGTGTTCGAATCCTGGTGAGAACATCAGAAAAATTATCAGCTGTCAGCTATCAGCTGTTATCCCCTGCTAATACTGACAAAATTTGTAACGAACTATGCCCGCGGCATGCCGTTCGGACTCGGCTATAAAAAGGAGGTTCCTTTATCATTGACCTCGAACAGCACTGATTTATATTTGAGAAGTTTACCCCTCTGTTCCTTAATGGCATGTTGGAGGGCGAATTTGCATCAATGGACATACACATATACTGCGCCATCAGATATAGTTATCTTGACAAGTACTCATAGTTTTTTTTTTAGATTTGTTCTGCAGTGGGGCACAAACAAAGCCACATGACAAAGCTCGTAAACAACAACCAATCCCATGGCAGCCGGTTGTACGTACCCGCTTGACCCGATGGAATCCTTCATCGGCAAGGGCTGCCGCCTCGGTGTACAACAAAGCTTGTAAGGTATATGTTTTTCGGTGTCAGGGGAAGCAGACTTTGTTTCCTTTATGCGAAAGACAGAATACTCTGCATCATATACCACTTGGTGAGCAGAATTTTCCCATTCTGTGTAGGTATTTGTGGAAGTCAAACAAGTTTACGTCGCATTTCTTTCTCCCGATCCAGTGTGATATGTCAGGGAAGAGCCTATAGGTCCATCTGCCTCGCATGTTGTTGCTGTCGTAGCCACGCCGGTATGTGGATCTTGAAGTATTCGTCTAGTTCCATAAGTCAGTCATCTTGTTTCGGCCTATAGGATCGATCGCCGCGGAAACGTTATAATCATTAACTATTTAAAGGTGCCAATAACTCGCCTTTTCATATAGAGCATCATTGGTACTTAGTATTTAAGCAAGAGCCGGGGCTGCTCGACCTCACACTGAAATTCTCCACTCGATATCGCTGATTGTGTGCGACTACAATTGCGTCTACTTTGTATGGAGCATTCCACTTCCCGCGACTTGTGGAGACTCTCTGTGGCTCTCAGGTGAGCTTCTCGTGTCCACGGCTTAATACTCCGACTCCGGCTTAATACTCCGACTCCGACTTGGGGGTGTATTCGAGGACAAGACTCTGTTTGCAGGATTACATTATGAGCTTGCGCCTGTTTGGTAGAGGTCCTTCGATGTTTTCCATTAATCGCCTAAAAGAGCCGATATCTTCGCCGCGTACTGCGTCTAGGCTATATATATCGTAGTTTCCTGTCGAGTCTTACCTCCAGGTATTTCATGGGCTTTCTAGTGGATAGCACGACGACCTTCATCCGCATATCTATGACTGTGGTTATGTATTTTCTTGTTGTTGTTGTTGTAACAGTGTGTTATGTTCTTCTATCTTTCGTCTGCTTGGTTCTGTTGAATATTCAGATTCAGGAACTCTGTGACTATGGGTGGGGTGTGTATAGAGGGATTTGGATCTGAGTCGTGTTCGCATATTTTCTTGTAAGCAGAAGCAGCTCAGTGTTTTGCATTGTCAGCTGTAGCTCGGCGGACTCTAAGCAGTGCTTAGTTACGATCATAACCTGCTGTATTTTACGTTGTGCCTTGTCCTTATGCTTGCTATAATGACAGCGGAATTGTCGTCTTTGTATCCGGCAGCTTCATGTGTTTTTTGTCATCTCCATCCTCAGTATTCCTTTGTCCCTCGCATTCCAGAGGTCGTTGTCAAGTATGGAGCCT
The DNA here is from genome assembly GCF_963082655.1 of Stomoxys calcitrans. Lineage (NCBI taxonomy): Eukaryota > Metazoa > Arthropoda > Insecta > Diptera > Muscidae > Stomoxys > Stomoxys calcitrans. The sequence goes on along the minus strand of NC_081554.1, from coordinate 17,640,731 downwards.
TGGGCAGCACCCAAAGTTACTTTTTAGCTCCCCATACCCTCGGTAGATGCATAGAAAAGCATTGAGTCTATCACGTATCTTCAATCCTCATTAGAAACTCTGGCACTTTAAAGTCCATCTTCAATGCGTATACCAACGTGAGGCTGTTGAAGGCGTTCATGGCATCCAGAAAGATGATGGGTCTGCTACAATGGTTTAGCCGTTGGCCAGCTTCCACAACCTCAACTACGACCTTTAGGACCTCTATTGTCGTGTTCTCTGGGCAGAAGGCATTTTGCTGTTTTGAGAGTCCTCCTTCTATTGTGTCATTGAATTAAAGATGAAGACACAACATACTGTAAAAACAACAATAAGAACAAAAAATACAAATATTGCCCATGGACATTCCACTAAGGAACAGGGGCAAACTTCTCACATATCAATGAGTGCAGTCCTAATTTAGTTTAAGCTCAATTATATGGGGCCTCCTTTTTATAGCCGAGTCCGAACGGCGTGCCGCAGTGCCATACCTCTTTGGAGAGAAGTTTTACATGGCATAGTACCTCACAAATGTTGCCAACATTAGGAGGGGAAAACCACCGCTGTAATTTTTTCTGATGGTCTGGCCAGGACTCGAACCTTGGCGTTCAGCGTCATAGGCGGACCTGCTAACCTCTGCGCTACGGTGGCCTCCAATAAGAACAAAAGCAAGAATTTCTTTCGTCACTCTATCTGCGAAGCATCTTTCACAGTCCCCAAAAGAAGTTCTTAATGGATCTAAGATTTTTATACCGTAAAAAAAATTGGTTATCACCATAAAACGTCTTGTACGGCCGCTAGAGATCGTGTTTTCACGCTTCTAGTGAAAACGCCTTGTTTTTGTAGCCACTTTTTTATGTGGAGGTGGCGAACCTGGTCAAGCTCCTGTTGTGAGTAAACTCGTTCCGGTCCAAAGGACAAAACTCCGCGGAAACAGGGTGGCCATTATTTAAAGGGGCGAATAACTCGCCTTGTCATATCGAGCATCACAGGCACTCAGTATTAGTGCAAAAGCCGGTGCCGCCCGACTTCTCACTAAAACTCCGCTCGATATCGCTGATTGCCCGCGATTGGCGTTGCAGCTACTCCGCATGTGGACTACACCGGTAGCTCGCAGCTAAGCTTCCATGACAGCATTAAACAGCACACAGATTGGACCTCAATGTTTAGCCTGTGTGGTGCTCACAGCTATTAGGTGCCAGGATAGCTGTTTCAGTAGCTTGGTGGTGGGTCTCTAATAGTAACCCATCGGCAACTGCTGCCTTATTGTTTTTATAGTTTTAGTTAGTTTTTAGGTTCTAGTTTTGAACTCATTAGGAACAGGCGGGAGGAAATTTTCCATTTTTTGTTCTTAGAAGGCTTGTTATACACGTCCCTGTGGTATAAACAGTTTCCTGTCTTATTTTTAAATCTGAAATCTGTTCACATTCCATTTCTGTCTTATGAGGAGGTTTCAAATGTTACCAAACCATAAGAAAAAAATAAATTAATTAACTCCCTTACGTGTTGGAGTACTTTGAACAAAGAAAAAAGAAATACAACTGAAACTCGAAACACAAAAATCTAAAATTCCACATATTTGTTGGTGGCCCTGGTGGATTGCATGCTGCTATAACATGAGGCAATACTAGTTTAAGTACTACCACCAGCTATTTATACCCGAAAAAAATGAAAGTGTTTCTTTAATTAGTTTATCTGTTTGCGCTAAGCCATATACTTATTGTTGTTTTTTTTTTCTCTAATTTTTGTCTCTTTCAGATTTTACAAACATTACCTTTTGACAAAATAAAAATTGAAATAATTTCAATACATTTATTGGAGAATCAAGAGGATGTTAGCAGCTACATACAAACCATAACCAAGTTCCTACAACGGAAAGGCTATAAATTGCAGAAGAAATTCGGACGCAATTATTTCTATAGACGCTTATCATCATCAACAAAATCATCATCCACATCACAGGGCTCAACGCCAATACGAACACGAACAAAAGATATTTTACTAAAGACGCCTTAAAAGCCTTTATATTAGAAAAAAAGAAAACTCCCCAACACACACACACAAAAGGAAAACAGTAATTGTATGATATATAATTATTATATATCATGGAAAAAATAGTATCTATATATAGAATATTATTATTATTACAATTATTATAATTAATTTTTTTTTTTGTTTAATTTAAGTCACCAGCAGCAAGCATACACACAACTTGAGACATAACTAACGAAACACAAAAGAGAAAACGTTATGGAAATAGAAAAACAAGATTTAAAAAAAAAGCAATCAAATAGTAAAGTCCATAATGGAAATCATGTTGAAATGTTAAACCTCTATCCCTCTCTACTTTAGAAGCCAGCCTCCAAGAAAAGCCTAATTAGGAAAAAACACTTGGAACAAAAAAAAAAAATCCATTCACAAAATAATTTCCATTATACGTTAGCCGTAGATACAGTTAAAACTAGGGCGATCAATAAACCGGGTTTTGAAATAAGGAAAAAAATGAGTTTTCAAAAAAAAACGGGTTAAGCAACATTTCACTGAAAGTTTTTCTAAAGAAAAAAATTTCAAAAAGAATTTTTCCAAAGACAAAATTTTAATAAAATTTCTCCAGAGCCTCAATTACAGTTAAATTTTCTTTAAAGACTTTTAATTAAAATTTTGTATTAGAAAAATTTTTTATTTAAAATTTAAATTTGTTAAATTTTTCATAAAAAAAATTCCCCAAAAATAATTTTTTTTCTAGAGATCAAATTTCAATGCTTTTTCATAGACACATTTTCATAAAAGCTATTTTTTTTTAAATTTCTCAAAAATAAAATTTCAATTTTTGCAAAAAATTTTAAAAATCTCTCTAAAAAATTATTAAAATTTTTCTAAAAAATTGTTAATTTTTTTTAAAAAATTGTTAAATTTTTTTTAAAAAATTGTTAAATTTTTTTTAAAAAATTGTTAAATTTTTTCCCAAAAATTTTTCAAATTTTTTTAAAAAATTTTTGAAAATTTTCTTAAAAATTATTGAAATTTATATAAAAAATTTTTGAAATTTTTCTAAAAAATTATTAAAATTTTTCTAAAAATTTTTAAATTATAAAAATTTATTAAAATTATGAAAATCTTTAAAAAATTTTTGAAAATTTTCTTAAAAATTATTGAAAATTTTTCTAAAAAATTATTGAAATTTTTCTAAAATATTATTGAAATTTTTCTAAAATATTATTGAAAATTTTCTAAAATATTATTTAAATTTTTCTGAAAAAATATTAAAATTTTTTCTTAAAATTTTTCTAAAAAATTATTGAATTTTTTCTAAAAAACTACTAAAATTTTTCCAAAAATTCTTAAAAATTATTAAAATTTTCAACAAAAAAATTAAAAGATTATTATTTTTTAAAATGCAATTAATTTTCTTTTCAAAAGACAAAGTTTATCAAATTTTTTTCTAATAATGTTTTATTAAATTTTTTTTTTCAGAAAAAAATATTTATATAATTTTTCTAAAAAAAATTATTAAAATTTTCTTAAGACAAAATTTCAAATAATTTTTTTTTTTCAAGATTTTAATAAAATGTTGTTTTCAGATAAAATATTTTAAAATTTTTCTTAAAAAAAGATTATTAAAACTTTCTTAAGACAAATTTTCACAAAGAATTTTTTTCAAATTCTAATTAATGTGCTTCTCAAAAGAAAAATTTCAAAATTTTTTTCAAATTGCAATTAAATTTCTCTTTAATAAAAAAAAATTTAAATAAAAATTTTTCTTTGACAAAATTTTAATAAAAAAAAAAATCCACGCAGGCTCACTTTTCATTACATTTTGGATTTCGATTACATTTTTTGCGAAAATCGAAAAACCGGTTTTCTAGGATCGAAAAACCGGGTTTCTAAATACAAAAAAACATGTTTTCAAAACCGAAAATCCGGTGTTCTTATACTAGGAGCCGGTATATTGATTAGTTTTGAAAAAAGACGGAATTTTGAACCGATTACTATGTTTGTCCGAAGGCCACCAAGGCAGATCTGGCAAACTATCGATTTTAATTTTTCGATATTTCTAATAAAAAATATCGATAGCATCGATACTATCTCCAATATCCTAAAACCAAATTTCAAACGAAAATGAGAAGTAAAATTCAGGACATCGATTTGTATAGAAACAATATCAATACAAAGAGCGAATGCTACCAAATGTAATAAAGTCATTTGAAAATCTTGATAGAAATAATTGAACAAAAATCGTATCAAAATTGCGCCCTCTATGGACGCAATCGGATCGGATCGCTGGTTTTTGTATAATTTTTCAAAAATTTTAACTTTGCCGATAGTGTCGATAAGAAATATATTAATCGATATTCAGACATAAAATATCGATAGGATCGATAGTGCTATCGACATTTTGCCAGCCCTACGCCAAGGCGCCTATGAGATTGAACGCCAGGCTTCGAATTCTGCCGAGGATATGAAAATAACTAAATTCGAAAGCGGATTTCTAAAAGCGATGATCTTTTTTTTGTAAAAACAAACTCAAGGGGGTTCTAAATCCGAAAAAGCGGTATCTTTAATCAAAAGGGGTTTTTAAATGGAAAACTCCTATTTTACTTCTTGAAATCTAAGAAACGGCCAAAGACACAATTTTTAAATCATTTTATGCTGGTGGCCAAAGTGACGCTGAACGCCTATGACCCTTGAAAGCTTCAGTTTGAATCGTAGCAAGAACATAACAATAGTTTTCGTCATTAAAACTGCCGATATTTGTTTTCGGCCAAGTAAAACTTTTTTCTTGTCATTGGACCAAAACTTGAATCGGACAACACTTATTGCTATGTTAAATTGGGTTTTGGAAGCTTAAAAAACTGAGAGCCTACTTTCGAAAGCCGTAAATAGGCTTTAAAAAACGAGAACCGACATTCTTAAGTCGTAATTCGGCTTTAAAAACCGAGAAACGGTTTTTTTAGACCAAAAACCGGATTTTAAAAACTCTAAATCCAGGTTTACTTAATTCGAAGGGGAATTTCTAGGCCCAATGATTCGTTTTTCTAAAACCCAATTCCAAAACTGAAAAATTGGTTTCTTAAATCGATGAATCAGGTTTATAAAACCGTAAAACCGGTTTTCTTAATCCTAAATCTTAGAAATCTGCTTTGGTTTTTCTAAAAATTAATGCATTTTTTTTTAAAACCGAAAGAAAAGGGTTCCTGAAAAGGAAAATCTGGGTATTAGTCAAGAGACTGGTTTTTTAAAATCAAAAATTTATTCAAAGTCAAAAATCGGAAACGAGATATGTAATAGAGAGAGGTGGAAAAGTTTTGCAAAACATAAATTAATTTTATAATTAAAAAAATTATTTCAATAGTAATTCAGTGTAAATGAGCATTATCTTTGTTTTCCAGAACCAAACCCGATTTTCTGATACAAAAAGAGGTGTTTAACTAGGTGTATAACCTAAAATTTGGATAAATAAAAGAAAAATCCGATATTTTTTAAACTGAAAACTGGTTTTATAAAACTTATAAAACCAAAAATTGGATTTATGAACTCAAAGCCCCGTTTTTACTAAACATTCGGTTTTTTTTTTGTAAATTGAAACCGACATTTATTTAAAAACCCGGTTTTCTAATTTAAAACCCCGGTTTTCTAGTTTAAAAACCCCTTTTTCGGGTTTCTTCTAAATAAAAACCGGGATTTATAAAATAAAAAATCGGGTGTGTCAACTCAAAAGCCTGGTGTGAATCGAAAAATCGTTTTTTAAACCGAAATCCCGGTTTTTCTAAATTAAAAACCCATTTTTTCTTAATTAAACACCCATTTTTTATAAATTAAAAACCCGGTTTTTCTAAATTTTTGTTTAATTTAAAATTTTGTTAGCATTTGAAAACCCTAATTTTATGTACACCATGGCTGATTTGTTTAAAAAGAGAGAACAACTCAAACCCCTTCTGCCTCCCTTCTAAAATAGATTTGAAAAATAAACTGTGAATGGATTAATTATTGATGATTAATTTTTTCAATTCGTATATGTTTTAAGAAAAAAAGCCTTTATTGTATAAATTGATTGTAATATTTAGTTTATGTCTATTAATTATTATATATTTAAAACAACCACAAACACAATCTATTTTATTTTTTATAAATATAAAATAGTTGGACTTTAGTTTAGCATATTTAAATGATTATAATTAAATAATTAATTATTAAACATGAAACAACGATGCTTTATAGTAATATATATATATATCGATATCTTTATATACATATATATAAAAAAACCTAATAATTGTCTTTAGTTTATTCATATATATTTATAAATATATAATTAAAAAAAACGAAATTTTTTTTTTGTATTTCATTTAAACCTAAATTATTATTATTTTTTTTTTGTAAAACTACACAAAACAACACACACATAAAATCTTTCTATATATACATAGATATATGTAGGCTATTAGCTATATATTTCAGATATTGTAAAAGAACCTTCTTCCCTCCTCAGTTTTTTAAAACTTTCCTCTTACCTTACTACATCCCCGTTCTATTGTGTCCTTTTTTCAATGTTTCTTTTCCTTCTTTTGTCCTTTTTTGTGTTATTTAAAAAAGAAAATCCAAATTTTCGTTTTTGAACACACACACACGTATATATATATATAAATGTTGAAAATGTTTGTAGCTATGATGGTATATACATATTAATAAAATATACACTTAAATATTTAAAACAAGAAAAAAAAACGAATTAAAAAAGGGCAACTATTTTTAATGGTATTATACAATGTAGCCCTTTAGCACTGATATCTATATTTCTAAATACTATTACAAAAAAAAAAACAAAACCAATCAAAATCAAATATCCTGTCTTACTATCTGTATTCCAAACACAAAATCAATATGAAACAAACAAGAAAAACAAAAATCCTATATAAAAAATATTAGAAATATTCTAATTCGCAAACTAAGAAAATGTTTTTCATTTTGTTTTTTGTCCAACTCAATAGGGCCTAAGTACTCGAACGAATGGCTGTGGTTCTTTGGAGGTATTCAAAACGTCTGTTTTTCTTTATAAAATCAGCTGTTTTTGATGGACCAAGTGAGCCAAAGCTATACTGTTTGAGTTTGGCTGTACAATAACATACATACACTGCGGAGCAATATTATAGAAATATATTTGTTAATACTTCTAAAACATCTGTCGTAGTTTTGTTGTTTTATACATATAACAATATGTTATCGAAATTGATTGTTATCGATAATTATTTAAACCAACATTATGTGGTGTATTTGCTGTGTGTAGAACAAATTTTCTTTTCCCTTCGCTGTTTTAATAATCGGCAGCTATCGATAATTCGATGAATTGAGTATCGACACATTTTTGTTATCGATAAACATTTTTTCCGTTTCTGAATCCTAAAGATTTTGGTGTAAAACTTTGATAATTGCAGTTTTATTTTAGCTTTATATAGTGCAAGTCGCGTTTAATCGGGTATTGTCTGTTATCGAATGATATCGATAACTATGAAGTACAACTAAGCACTGAAATTCTATCTAGAATAGAAGAGGATGTCGAATGATATCTATAGCTATAAATAAGATTTTAATCGGTTATTGTCTGTTATCGAGTGATATCGATAACTATCAAGCACAACTTTGCACTGAAATTCTATCTGGAATATCTGCCGTGTACTGGAAAGGACAAATATAAAACACGGGAAATGTTATATGGAGTCTTTATTATTAATTATGGATTTTACGTAGTTTCGATAACAAGTTTTAAGAATGAACTATATAATCTCTCTATTGTTATCGATTTTTTTTATCTACGAAAGATGGAAACGGGCTTTATGAGAAGTATTACCTTAAAATACGTGAGCTTTTTGTCAATTTGTATTTTTCCAAATTAATCTCATCGATACATATTTGTTATCGATCATAATTTATTTTCGATAGTTAAGATCCAAGTATTTCAATGCAAACTTTTGATATAACAACGATTGTAAGTTTAAATATAAATTTCCTGTTTGTCGTTGCGTAACTGTTTCGTCGATTTCGATTTCGATAACTTATTGTTAACGGTATTTCGTGATTCTTGTTCCATAGGAGATAATTAGTTAAACATATGTTTTGTTTTATTTTAGTACCATACAGTGCAATTCGCGATTAAGCGATTATGATAATCTGTTGTCGCAAGAGCTGGCAAATTATCGATAATCGCAAAATTCGAGATTTTCGGAAGAAATACCGAATAATAAATTATAAATATCGATACTATCGTTAATTTCCCATCACCAATATTTGAAACAAAAATCCGTAGTAGAAATCAGGAGATTGATTTTTATAGAAGCATTATCAATTCACAGACGGAATACAACTACAATAAATTTAAAAAAAGTCAGATCGGATAACTTATTTTTGTTTAATTTTGAAAAAAAATTATCTTTCCCGATAGTTGCAATAAGAAAAATATACGCCGATATTTAAACAAAACAGCAAAATATCCGTATCGATACTGCCATCGATATTTTACCAGTCCTAGTTGTTGCACGATATCGATAACTATCCAGTAGAACAAGGCTCGTGATAACAAGTTCTACAAAGAACTGTATGAGTATATAATTTTTAGTAGTAGATAATTTATCATTCTTTGCAGTTTAATCGAAAGGGTCTATATGAGGGCGAATTTTTTAACATATAGTGCACATCCCGTTTTCGCATGATATCGGTAACTATCCAGCACAATTATGCACTGGTGATTTATGCACTACATCCGATTTGTATTAATAATTGCTGTGTTCTAGTACAAGTCGGATGTTCAGTGCAAAGTTGCACTGGCAAGATGTCGATATCATACGATTACATTTAAGAAGAACCGATTTATCATGATTTGCACTATATTCTACCAAAAATAATAAACCAAATAAATCGAGAGCATTTAATTATCGATATTTACTGAACTTTAATTTAAAATACCCTTCTGTTATCGAACAATTCGATTAAATTGTGTTATTGATATTTTATTGTTGACTATTATACATTTTTTGCTTTAAAGAATTTAAGGTATGAAGAAACAAATTTTAAGTGACCAAGGAAATTCCAATAGCAAGACTGAAGTCAAATTTATTAAACATCCATATATTTAGTTATAAACATTTCTCCAAAATGTATTGTAAATGTTTTATTTTTGCATTTTTATTTTCAAATTGTTCAAATCAATTTCGATACACATTTTATCGAAAAAAAAAATAGATTCTTGTTATCGATAAGCTCTTTTCATTTTTTAGTTCTAAAAATGTCTCCAAAAAATGAAAGCCACAGGGCATACACCACACCAACCATGGTTTGACTGGTTTCGACCCGTTGGTAAGAGGGGACATCATCACAAATCTTACACCTAAAGATTTGGGCTTCTAAAACATCACAAAAGATCGATAACAAGTGCTGAAAAGTTTTATAGGCTACCTCTACAGTTATGAAACTCTAATTTTCAAAAGAATTTCTTTGTCAACTCCAATTCGATAACTTTGTGCTATCGATAATCACATATATTTCTTGACTTTCTCCACATTAAAGTGTTTAGGGTAAACCAACCTAAAGTAAAAAATTCTTTCGATATCGATAACTTTCAATATCGATAACAAATACAAAAAGTCGATATTATAGTTATCGATACTCCATTGGCTCCAATATTTTTTTAAACGTGCTTTGCTAAACCTTATAAGTATTTTTTTTGCATTCAATATTTTTTTATATATTCTTGTCAAAATTTCGATATCCATGTCTTAGGGAACAAAATATCTGACTGGATAGGACTAAAATAAAACACAGCATACATGTATTGCCATTATATACTTAATTCTAATTCTTTAGTTTTTACTTAAGCCGGTTTCGATAAAGGTGTGTTATCGGTTTTTGTTATAGACTTCTATATATTTCTAGACAATTTCGGGGTTTGAAAAATTAAAGTTTAAGAAAACCTATTTCGTATAACAAAACAACTTTCGATAGCATGTTACCAAAAGTTTAAATTATAACTTAGGTTATCGATATTTTCTAAGATCTGAAATATTTTTCAAAGCTTGCCTTCTAGAGCGTTTATAAACATTATTTTTGATTTCTTTATTTTATCGATATGTATTTGTCCACTGTCACATTTTCGTTTACACCATTCTGAGATTGCAATAGTCAAAATATAAAAATCTACCTTCAAAAAGATTTAATTCAGGATTTTGTATTTGTATCGGTGTTTCCAATAAGGACTTGAATTTTTTTTTAATAAAACGCAAACCTTATGGGTTATTTCAAAACCTTTATTATCGGCTTGAATTACATTTGTGAATGGAACTCTTCTTCGTTCATATGGCCACCGAGGGCACGTTTGCATCTGTCAATACGTTGGACCCAATTTTCGATGACTCGGCCACAAATTTCAGTCGAAACGGTCGCTATTTCCCTTTCAGTGTTGGCTCTGAGCTTTTTTAATGTAGTCGCCTTATTGGCATAAAGCAATGACTTGACTTGACCAAAGAAAATAGTCTAGAGGCGTCAAATATCACAAACGACGACCCATCGACTCTCTCTCTCTTGGGGTAACACCCTCATCAAACTTACTCTTTAAAAAATCGATTGTAACGTGTGCTGTGGGGCTTGTGCCACCGTCCTGTTTACATCACATTTTGTTCAGGTCCATATCTTGTAATTCAGGCCAAAAAATATTCAATGAGCAATGATGTAAATGTTGAGTTTACTGAATATATTGACAGTGACAGTACGATGATTAGTGTTAGGGTGCGTTCAAAATTTATCAAAGTTTTATTTTTGTAAAAAATTTTGTCAAAATTTTATTTCTATGGAAAATTTTGTCAAAATTTTATTTCTATAGAAAATTTAGAAAATTTTTTTCAAAATTTGTAATCGAATACAATTTTTCGATAGTCCAATTCTAAAAAATTTATGTAAAATTTGCTGTGTTTTGTGCTTTATTTTTGCACTTTATAGTGCAAATAATGATTTATAGGTTATTATAATCTGTTATCGCATGATATCGATAATTATCCAGAACAACTTTAGGGTGCGTTCAAAATTTATGAAAATTTTAGTTTTGTAAAAAATTTTGTCAAAATTTTATTTCTATAGAAAATTTTGTCAAAATTTGTTATCGAATACAAATTTGCTGTGTTTTGTGCTTTATTTTTGCACTTTATAGTGCAAATAATGATTTATCGGTTATTACAATCAGTTATCGCATGATATCGATAACTATCCTGAACAACTTTGCACTGAAATTCAATCCAATACTTACAATGACTTGCAGTAACTTAAAATGAATAGAACTAAAATAGAAACTTCTCAAGTAATCGATAACACAAATTTATCGAAGTGGACTTGATTGAAAATTCAATTCTATTTGTGGTATAGGACACGAAATTTACTGCCAAAAACACTAACTTTTTGACACTCAACTCGTTCCTCAATTCTTCAAAATCAGCTGTTTTTTGTTTATAAAATCAGGTGATTTCGATGATTGGGAGAACGAATCGATTGACAACAAATTCGTGGGTTTGGCAGTTAAATTTAAAGTTTTAATACAAAATTCCATATTTTCTTTAAGTCAATTGCGATACATTTTTGTTATCGAATATGGAAGAATTTATGGGTCGATTATGGATGGCAACTCAGCTTCAGTTGCTTTGCCAACGGCCAAATTTGTTACAAAAATTTTCATTTCTGCATCGAATTACGTACTTTTTTACAAATTTCTTCGAAGCTGAACTTAAAAAATACGGATATTGAATGAAACTGATAAAAATTTCCAACTTTATACTAATTTTTACTTCTTGGTTTTATCTCTTGGCAACGCAACTGTAGTCGAGTTGCAATCCATAATCGACCATTAATTTTTGCAGTCTTCCTTCTTTTATTCTATTGCTCCACAGTGTATTTATATAAAAAAAAAACAAAAATAGGAACTGATTTTTTTAGATACAAAAAATTAATTTTTTTTCTAAAAATGAGTAAAAAAAAATTCTTAAAAAACAATTGCAAACCATCAACTGCATATATATTTGACATATATCCCAATTGATGGTTAGATTGTTGGAAGACAAGACTACTTTACTAGAACAAAAATTTCGACTTACATCGCCATCATAATTCATTTTCTTCATTTCGGAATATTTGAAATAGAAACTTAAATGAAAATCCCAAAATACTACAAACACCATCAGTCACACATATACACACACACATACACCCACACAGATATAGAATCAACAAGTGCACTATATACTAATCCTCGCTGCATAACTGCTTGCCTTAATAAAAAAATTATATAACGAAAATCAAACTGTTAAATGCATACTAAATAAGAGATCCTTTTTGCAAGGATCAAACAAACCTCTCCTACTCCCTTCCCATCTTTCTATTTAAATTGGCATTCTTAATTCAAAAAAAAAATAATTTTTTTACATTTTTGTACAAAGTGTCTTATTTGGTTATGATTTGTTTCATTTTTCTTTTTTATATATTTTTTTGTAATTGTATCATTATTTTTTGTTAGTAAATTTGAAATATTCCCTTCAACGTTTTTTTTTTATAAATTATATTTAATGTAAATTTTTTTCATCTTTAACAAAACTATAATGCAGCTTATTGATGATAATTGTATTTTGTCTTAAAGAATTAAAAAAAAACGAAAAGTGTGGAAAAAAATTAAACAAGAATAAGTCGAACGATGACTATACACATTAAGTTAAAGAAAGTAAAGATTGAAATAATAATAATAATAAAAAAAAATATTTCATAAGCTATACAAAATTAAGTTGAACTTTGTTTTCGCTAAAAAAAAGAGAAACAATTTAAAAATTTTTCTTCAATCCACACAAAATATCCTCTCCCCCCATTCACTTTTGTTCTTCCAAACTATTTGCACTTTTTTCCAAATCGTCTTTAGTTCTCTGTACCTTGTCCCCTACTATCACAATCACCCTCTGATCATGTATGCCTTTAAGTTTACATTTTTTGTGTTATATGTTAAAAATGCTTTAGTTTTGATTTTTCATTAAAAATACACATTTTTTAGATTTAGTTTATTTTTTAACGAAAGAAAAAAAATAGCCACTCTTACATCAACAACAACAAATGCAAGAACAAGAAATTAACTTAGAAAATAACCAGAGAAAAATTTATAATTCCAAAAAATACATTAAACTGAAAAAATTATAAAAAAAAACATTTTGTGTGTTTGATTTATTGACTCCTTAGAATAATCGGAAATATGAAGCAGAAAAGGTAACAAAACCTAGGGTGGGAGCCAAAACTTGGATACCCAATTTTTTTGTCAAAATTTTATTTCCAATTTTTTGACAAAATTTTATTTCTATAAAAAATTTTTGACAAAATTTTATTTCTATAGAAAATTTTGTCAAAATTTTATTTCTATATAAAATTTTTTAAAATTTTATTTCTATAGAAAATTTTGTCAAAATTTTATTTCTATAAAAAATTTTTGACAAAATTTTATTTCTATAGAAAATTTTGTCAAAATTTTATTTCTATATAAAATTTTTTAAAATTTTATTTCTATAGAAAATTTTGTCAAAATTTTATTTCTATAGAAAATTTTGTCAAAATTTTATTTCTATAGAAAATTTTGTCAAAATTTTATTTCTATAGAAAATTTTGTCAAAATTTTATTTCTATAGAAAATTTTGTCAAAATTTTATTTCTATAGAAAATTTTGTCAAAATTTTATTTCTATAGAAAATTTTGTCAAAGTTTTATTTCTTTAGAAAATTTTGTCAAAATTTTATTTCTATAGAAAATTTTGTCAAAATTTTATTTCTATAGAAAATTTTGTCAAAATTTTATTTCTATAGAAAATTTTGTCAAAATTTTATTTCTATAGAAAATTTTGTCAAAATGTTAGGTTTAAGTGGCAGTCTGCCTTCAGACTCATCCATTGTGAAACCACAGGAACAGAAGAAGGAAGATGCCTTCTAGTTCCTACCGTTAAAGCATCCAAATCGCTTTAAAAAGCCCAATAACTTGCGACTGTTCACATCTGCAAAATCAGACAGGTTCTCAAAGAAACTAGAACCTAAAGTGGAACTCGTTCTGACTGCTAGTGCGGGGCACACACACAGAAGGTGTTCTATAGTCTCTTCTTCTGCGATGTCTTCACAGCTGCTCCAAAGGTCGTTGCTGGCAACCTTGAGTCTGTCAGCATGTTTTCCTCTCCTGGCGGACACAATGACTGAGACGTCTGTTCTAGCCAATGGCAGCAAAGCGGTAGTCAAAAATTTTTCTCTATAGCCAACAGCCGCCCCCAGGTTGACATGTATATGGTCTGCTATGAATTTGCCAAAATGCCTTACATTTAGCCCAATATTGACCGGTAGGCATATTCATTTGGTGGTGTTTTCGGTTTGGAGCATTGCCTCTATTTTAAATGTGTTTTTAAGGTACGAACATAAATTGCATATACCGGCCATATAGGATTTATCGCAAAATATTGGTACCCATCGTCTTCGGTTTGGGCTATGTTGAAAGGACCATTAAAAAAAAGTTCGGTCTTAGAACTACACCCCTGTGGGATTTTGCTCCACTGATCTGTTACCAATATCCTACTTTGGAATTTCCCATTCCCCAGTTTGGGGAATTTTTATCTTTATAAAAAACGATTTCTCGTATTGGTGATTGTTCTGAATATCGTACAACTAATCGTAAATGCGAAGTTGTTATGTGGCGACACCTACATGCAATCGTAATAAACTAGAACTAAATATGTAAAAACGACTAGATAAAACAGTAGCCGTAGTACTGCGAGTGACATCTGCCGGTCAAAGTACCCAAGCAATGTATGCGGTTGTGTAATAACGACAGTTTAAAATTTAAATGACTATGAGTCACCCGGTAGCTGCAAATGGTTGTGAAACATGCTAGCATATGTGTTGATGATTATCATATACTTGAACCAAAAATAACAAATCGAGAACAATTGTAAATGTGCACAGGGTGTTTCTACGATTATA
The DNA here is from genome assembly GCF_963082655.1 of Stomoxys calcitrans. Taxonomy (NCBI): domain Eukaryota; kingdom Metazoa; phylum Arthropoda; class Insecta; order Diptera; family Muscidae; genus Stomoxys; species Stomoxys calcitrans. The sequence continues at coordinate 17,625,696 of NC_081554.1, read as the reverse complement.
TATGGTACATATATGGTATGTGGGATGGTACATAGCTAGTGAAATATTGGGTTGCCCAAAAAGTAATTGCGGATTTGTGAAAAGAAAGTAAATGCATTTTTAATAAAACTTAGAATGAACTTTAATCAAACATACTTTTTTTAAACTTTTTTTCTAAAGCAAGCTAAAAGTAACAGCTGATAACTGACAGAAGAAAGAATGCAATTACAGAGTCACAAGCTGTGAAAAAATTTCTCAACGCCGACTATATGAAAAATCCGCAATTACTTTTTGGACAACCCAATAGTTTGGCTAATAAATGATACGTCAATAGAGCTGGCAAAATATCGATGGCACTATCGATATTTAATTTTTTGACTGAATATCGATTGATATTTTCTCGATGGATGCTATCGCAAAAGTTAAATTTTGTGCAAAGCAAAACCAAACTAAGCAATCCGACACTGAATGTATCCTTTAAAATAAATTGCGCCTACAGAGGGCGCAATTTTCATACGATTGGTCTGTGCATCATTAAGAGGAGTCGCCCTGCGGCGCGCCATTCGGTCTCGGCTATAAAAAGGAGGTCCCTACACTAAAGCTGGGAAAATATCGATGGCAATACCGATATTTAATTTTTGTCTGCATATCAATTTATATTTTTCCTATCGATAAAATCGGCAAAGAAAAATGTTTTGCAAAATTCAAGAAAAATATGTTATGCGACACTGCATGTATCCTATAAGATACATTGCGCCTATAGAGGGCGCAATTTTTTATTAAATTGGACTAAAATTTTGTACACAGAATTCTCTCGATCCAACAACTGTGTTTAACTCTCCGCCAACTATTTCATTCATTAAGTGCTTAGGCCACATAATTATTTACTTTGACTCCTTTTAATATTGACTTCAATGTTTAAATAAGTGCGTTGCCAAAGTTGTATTTAACCGTTGCCAATATATTAAACCGCAAACGTCATTGTCCATAGCAGCAGCTAAGCTACTGATTAAACTTCATGCCAAAGAACACCAAGTAGGGCCACACACATCACACCACCACACACCCGCACCTCAATAGTGACCTTTTTTAGCATACACTTTCTCTCGCACACCAGGCACCTTTCTCACTCTCACCACTAATACTCCTCCTATGGCTTTGCACTCACACAAACAATGGATGGCTAAGTTAAAAGCAACAACAATTTGCTGTTTCTGCTTCTTTTTCTCTTATTGAAAATTAATTCCTCATTTTCATTAATTTTATTTTCATACATATATGCTGGACACCTACATGCCAAGTAGGGCCATGCATTTCACACCACCACAAACAGCACCCTCACCTAAATAGTGACACTCTTTCTCTCGCACCCACCTATGGCTTTGCATTCACACTCATAACGAATGCTTTAGAAAAAATCCAGCAACAAGTTGCTGTGTTTATTCTTCTATTATTTTATTGAAAACTAACAGAACCGGGCCCTCTCCACTGCGCCTTCTTTAACTCTCCAATATCTTTTTAGGGTGGCGACACTTCGCCCTGAATGCGGATATCGCATTCATGCCATTGTAGCCTATGACGCTGAACGCGTTCGAATCCTGGCGAGAACATCGAACAAAGCGGTGTTTATCCCCTCTTAATGTTGGCGTCATTTGCGAGGTACAATGCCATGCATGGGCATTTAAAAAAATTCCCCAAAGGGTTGTCGCCAACCCTAGTCCGGTCGTCGTTCGGACTAGGCTATAAAAACAGGTCCCTTATCATTGACTTAAAACTGGAATCGGAAAGCACTCATTGATGTGTGAGAATTTGCTCCTCCTCGGTTCCTGGTGGTAATGTTCTTCCTTAAGGTAATGTTCTCAATAGGGGAGGGATAGCACCTCAGACATTTCATTCGTGTTCCGGTCTCCAATACCTTTCATTTGATACCATTATTGTGTCCATCGGACGTCTTTCGGATATGAGTGGCGTTTTTTAGGTAAGGGTGAGGGTCCGCCTCCATCCGATATCTAAAAATTATATAGCCTATGAAAATTTTAAGAAAATCGGTTCAGCCAAGTATCATATACTCATAATGGGTCTAATGCTGTTTTTGAGGGGTGGCATGACCCCCTAGACTTCGATCTGATTTTGTATGCCAGATTCGAAATCTACTCCCGAATACCTTTCATTTGGGCCCCATATTGAAATGAACGTCCAATATGTCTGTTTGGGGGAGTTTTGGGGTAGGGGCGGCCCGATGGGTACATAGACTCAAATTGTAATACCATATTCGTATTCTACTCTCCAATACCTTTCATTTGAATCCCATATTGTCCTTATCGGTCCATTTTCGATTGTGTGGTGTTTTTGGGGTAACGGTGGAGGGTCCTCCCCATTCCGTTATTATTATAAAGTATATTTCTACTTCTTGACCATATTCGTAATCTACTCCCGAATACCTTTCATTTGAGTCCCATATTGTCATGATCGTCAAATATACCTATTTTAAGAGGTTTTGGGGCTGGGGCGTCCCCCCAGGTACTTGGACCTAACTTTAATTATGAAATTCATAGTCTACTTTTGAATACCTTTCATTTGAATCCCATATTGTCCTGATCGGTCCACTTTTATTTTTGGGTAGTACTTTTGGGATACAGGGGAGGGTCCGTCCCCCTCTCGATATCAAAAAATTATATAGCCTATGTTTTCTTCTAGACCAACCTACACAATCTGTGAAAATTTCAAGGTAATCGTTTCAGCCGTTTTTGAGTCTACACGGAACAAACAAACAAACACAAATTGAATTTTATATATAACATTGATACCTAATTTTCGTGGCATTTCTTTCCGACTAATTACTTTTCATATATTTTCGTCGCTTCTCTGGGAAAAATATCTTTCGATTGATGCAAATTTCATTAAAATCCATTCAGCCGTTTGGCTGAAATATGTACGACAAAACTTTTGTATAAGAAGATATAGTCGCCTTTATTTACCTTTAAGGATTTGTAATGCTTTTAGTTGAAAACAAAAGACTTTAATCTTGCCATAAAAATGAATTGAATATTTAAGTGCTATGGCTTTGCTGCATCCCACGTTTTCATTAACGCAAGGACATTATGTCAAGCATTTCCGTTTCCTGTAACCTTTGCCAACTTCCTGCCTCAATGTACATGGCTATGTGGTACACTGGCAGAGACACCTGTTGCTAATTACTGCACCTTCGAACTCATGGCTCTGTGTATTCTCATGAAAATGGCTGAAGCTTCCTCTTTGCCGCTCTCGCTCCCACACAATTAGCACTCCTAGCCAAAGGACAAGGATTACATTTTAAGACTTAATTTTTATATGAAAAACGAAACCGGAAAACCACATACAAAACACACATAACAAAAGGACATAAAATGGCAAAGAAGTGAGATAAAATACAACAATAGCCATAATACAGCAAGGAGAGATGTACGGAGGGAAAGTTGGAGGGGGCTTTTGTGACTGAAGTCTATTAAAAATGGCTTAGAGTAAGTTAAACATTGCTCAAAACAAAGACGAAATGCTAGCACAAGAATCCCATCGAAGGATGACATTGCTAGAATACACACACTCTCACATGCGAATTCTCTTACATTCACACATTGTTAGAATTCAAATGGCTCGTATAATCAAATCTAAGGATGCCACCATTATTGGCATATAAACTTAATATGGTTGCATAAATGAGTTAATGTGAGTCCTTTTCCTATGAATAGTTCAAATTCATGAACTCTGTGTGTCAGAGAGATAAAGAGAGAGAGAGAGAGAATGGTAGTCATTTAGATTTTTTTGTGGAGAAGAAGAAGGAATATAACATAAAAATCAACAATTACCTTCATAATCCTCCCTCCCTCGCACATTGTCTTCTTGGTAAGAACAACAACAATACGAATTTATTATCAACAACAACAATAATGAAGTAATTGCATTTGTTCGATTGACATCAAACACTTGTGAGCTGGTATAAAGCCAACAGCTGAAGTAGGCAGGGCACAGGGTAGGGTGTACAGTGATCGAACTTCGATGCAAGGACAATATTGTTAAAGTGTGTTAGAAATTTGAGAAAAACGCAAGTTATCATGGTGACTGGACTTTTCTTCTACATTCCGTTCAACATTTTATCCCACTGTGCATCTAACATATGGAATCGTCCATTAACATCTGAGCGGTATTAACAAATACCACTGCGAGAAGGAAGCAAATATACAATAAACCCCCCCCCCCTATCAAGGATATTCGATTATGTGTCAATGTCTGTTGTCAGAAATGGGGAGCGTATTTGAGTCTGAATGCTTGCCATGGGTGAGCCATAGATAAGATTAGATTTAGATGTGCTCTTTTCATTTGGGGTGTGGTGACATCTTCTCGAGTAGCTAGCTATCCGCACAGTTATACTTTCAAGACAAATGGGTCAGTCATTGTAAGGAAGAACGGAAATCATGAAACCAGCAATAGTGAGAGACCACAAGGAATATGAATATTTATCGCTGCCATGTCCTTTTCAAGGAGCATGACTGACGCGTTGTGGTCATGTCAACAAGTCATCCGGAAATAAGTAATAGAAGACTTTGGAATTATTTTTAACCCATCATCATCATCATCATCAATTGGGTGGGGCCAGAAACAAAGCAAAGAAATATGACATTTAACATCAACGAATGAGAAGAAGATGAAGACAAGAACTAAAAAGTTAGTTTGAAAGTTCTAAAGGCTTGGGTAAGGGTGAAAAGTAAGAAAAAAGCAGCGGAGACTATAGAGAGTCCATACATAATATATTGCCCAAAGACAATGATTGTACAACAACATTGATACATTGGTACAACACATTGCCTAATTGTAATGTCCATTGGCATTAACGGCTGAATTTTTTGGGCGCTAGCCGAATTTTTGTGAAGACTTTTGCGACCAATATAACCGAAAAGTATTTTAGCCATGGTTTCGTAAGACAATTAATGCCAACCCCAAGAGCGGATTGTGGAAAACTGCCGTGAAGAGCTTTAACATTTCTAGCGAATTATTGTCACCCATCGATTCACTTTTAAGCAGTTCGTTGCCCTTCTTACCGGTTTCTAGGAAATTCTAAACTCTCGCCCAATATGGGCAATTTCTTGTGATCCAAGTAATTTGACGCCAGGATACTTAATTAAAGAGTCTCCAATTGTAGTACTTCTAACAAATTGCCCTGATCAATAGATGGACAAAACTGAAAGCTCTTCATCAGCATTTCATTACAAGATGACAGAAAGATGTTCTTACAAGATTATCCACCCCACACACCATATTAAAGCAGATTGTGGAAATCGGGTTTGAAGAGCTTTTAACACTATTTCAAGTTTATCGGTAAAGTCCATCGATTCACTTTTGTGTTGTTCGTTACACCTGTTACCCGTAACTGGGGAATTCTGAAGTCATATCCAATATCGGCAGTTTCTTCTGATCCAAATGCCTGGCCAATTTGCTGAGAGGTCCCCTATTACACCACTACCCGAAAAGGAAATTTGTTCATAATCAACATATGGACAAAGCTAAAATCCCTTCTTCACCATTTCACTATATGGTGGAAGAAAGATTATTATTGGAGGGTCTTAACTCCATGAGAGATACAAGTGGAGAGATTCGACTCATAACTTCAACAAAACAGGACCGATTTTAATGAAATTTTGCGTACGTATTGGAATGTCAAATAAAACGTCTCATGCGAAATCGGAGAAAAATGTGGTATCTACAGGCTAAAGTCTATTTCGTATGAAAGATATATCGTGGACCTATATCTAAATCTAAACCGAATTTTATTTTATTTTAGATTGGACTAAAATAGAAGCTTCTACAGCTTTAAGAGACCATATCGGCGAAAAGATATATATGGGAGCTATGTCTTAATCTAGACCGATTTATATGAAATTTTGCACTCGCATTGGGACTTTAAATAAAACGACTCACGATAAATTTTGTAGAAATCAGACCAAAATTGTGCCTACTAAAGCCTTTAAAGTCCAAATCGGATGAAAGATATATTGGGTTGCCCAAAAAGTAATTGCGGATTTTTCGGTCAGCCAAATGAAGTTGATTATGATCAAGTCAAAGCATTAATCGAATTGGATCGTCATGTAACTGAGCGTGAGATAGGAGAGAAGTTAAATATACCAAAATCATTATCACATAAAAAGTCTTGGACTGGTGAAAAAGCTTGTATTGAAAGAAATTCATTTAACAAACCGAATCAACGCTTTTGATATGCACCTTAAACGCAATGAATTCGATCCGTTTTTAAAACGAATCATAACTGGAGATAAAAAATGGATTGTTTACAACAACGTTAGCCGAAAACGATCATGGTCCAAGCATGGTGAACCAGCTCAAACCACTTCAAAGGCTGATATCGACCAAAAGAAGGTTATGCTGTCTGTTTGGTGGGATTGGAAGGGTGTGGTATATTTTGAGCTGCTTCCAAGGAACCAAACGATTAATTCGGATGTTTACTATCAACAATTGGACAATTTGAATACAGCCATCAAGGAGAAGCGACCAGAATTGGTCAATCGTAAAGGTGTCATATTCCACCAGGACAACGCTAGACCGCACACATCCTTGGTCACTCGCCAAAAACTGAGTGAGCTTGGCTGGGAACTTTTGATGCACCCACCATATAGCCCTGACCTTGCACCATCAGACTACCATTTATTTCGATCTTTGCAGTACTCCTTAAATGATAAAACTTTCGGCAATTATGAGGCTATAAAATCGCACTTGGTTCAGTTTTTTGCAGATAAAGGCCAGAAGTTCAATGAGCGTGGAATACTAAATTTGCCAGGAAGATGGCAAAAGGTTATCGAACAAAATGGCAATTATATATTTGATTAAAGTTCATTCTAAGTTTTATTAAAAATGCATTTACTTTCTTTTAAAAAATCCGCAATTACTTTTTCGGCAACCCAATATATGGGAGGCATATCTAAATCTGAACCGATTTTTTTTTCAAAATCAATAGTGTTTGTCCTTGGGCCAGAAAAAGAGACTTGTGCAAAATTTTATGACAATCGGACAATAAATGCGACCTACAACTTCATGACAAGAATACATGGACAGACCGACGGACAGGCGGACATAGCTAAATCGAATCAGGAAGTGATTCTAAGCCGATCGGTATACTTATCGATGGTTGAAGCTCTTCTCCTTCTAAGCGTTGCAAACAAATGCACAAAGTTATAATACCCTATACCACAGTGGTGGTGTAGGGTATAAAAATTCAGTTGGGAGTCATTAGAGAAATCATTGCCCAAAATTTTAGCCCAGTCGGTTGAAAATAGCGCCCTCTATAGGGGTAAATGTATTTTAAAGGATACATTCAGAGTCGGATCTCTTTTGTTCAGATTTAGAAAAAAATTTAACTTTGCCGATAGTATCGATAGGAAAAATTTCAATCGATATTTAGAAAAAAAAATAAAAATCGATAGTGCCATCGATATTTTGTCAGCTTTAATACGAGTGCGCCATATTTCTAGAGCGCACTAATTACGCCACTGCCAAATTTTCTCAGGGATGACGGTTACAGATAGTAGACTGACAGTCAGGGGCCATAATTATTGCATGAAATGCCTTGCGTCGAATGGAAGACTACCCTTCGACCCCCTAACAACTTTCGACCCACTACCAAATTTCGACCCCCTACCAAATTTCACATGAATATATGAATATATATATATATATTTAAACCTAGGCTTTGGGTGCCATGGTGTCCACCATTTCATTTGATCCCACTTTTCGGCTATCAGCGCCTCACGATGCTTCGCCCACAGTTAACAGTGCCACCCAAAGCTTAGACTCCTGCATACGTGACTCACGAGGTTGCCACCCGATTTTTGAATAAAGAAAATGACGAATTTACTCCAAAACGAAGGGGTACTGGGGCAATAGCCTTCATGGAACTCCTTGGAATCAGACATGTCTTCTCCCATGCCGCGTACTTTCGCTAGGGTAAAAAGCGGGTGCCACTATGAACTTACACCTAAGCCAGTATTTGGTTTGTTGCGCGCTCTAAGTACTAAATAGTAACCTCGAAAAAAAAATCCAAAATTGTTTTCCACAACACGTCCCTATGTTGGTTCATGTCGGGTATTGTGTCCCCACCTAAGTGCCGGTGTCTGTTAGCCGCGAAAGCAGGGCAATGAGAAAGGAAATGCTCCAACATCTCATTATTTTCCCCGCACACCCTACACATACTATGACTTGCCGCACCGATTTTTGCATAGGTGAGCTCATAGGCTAATGTGTCCCGTTATGATATCGAAAACTATATTGACCTTCAGTAATGGCCTCGTCTTTTCACGATACAGATCTCCGCATACGATTTCCGTTGTCCTACTGACCGTATCGCTGTTCCACAATGTTACATCGGTGCCCACGCCTTTAGCTTGTACTGCGACGTCCCGAAAGGCTTCGTGTTAACCTAGTTTATTGACGGCAGTCCTCTGGTTTACACCGCAAAATCGTCTGTTCTTTCATTATCCCTTACTCCGGTGTGGCCCGGCACTCAGATAAGGCTTTAAACTCCTTCTTACATTCTGAAACTGTTCGCGAGCATACGGCTTGGTTGTTATTGCTGATTATAAAACGCAAAGAGTTTCTTTGGACCCTGGAAATACGGTCAGACTCTACTGGGTCCCGGTCATCGAGAAGCGACCGAAGTGCTGGCCAAGAATGGATCGCTGATTAGCGCAGATCGTGCCAAGGAATTAGCGAACCCTCCCTTTTGCGAGCTTCTTGATAGGTGTGGTTTTAGGGGTGGCAAAGGTCACCGGACAGTATGTCCCTTATCCTGGGGCTGAGGAAGCATGGCATCAGACTGCTGATAGGAAACCTGGCTGGTCACTGCAACCTCAGGTGTTTGCCACCCCGCTGGGTGCCGGAAGAGGCGGAGTACGGAGCAGGAGTTGGAAATGGTCGAGAACATTTTCTGTCACTGGCCCGCAATTACGAAGAGAAGACATAGGATAATAGGTGAACACCTTTTTGCGCGTCTGGATTTTCTCCTTGCACTTAGTTCACTTCTTATTACGAAGTTCTGAAGAGGACTGAGTTGGCTGATTGGACCATACTCTTACCGGTGAGAGTTTCTGCCTGGTACGCTTGTCTTCCTACTTTTTGACCAACTTTTTGTCTCAGGTGCCCTCCAACCAAATCTAATGGCCTCTTACCTGCAATGTCACAATCAGAGGGATTTACGCAATTCAGGGGACGTCTGACTATAATACTCCAATCCATCGACTATCACACTCTACGTATTCCTAGTTATGCATCTCTTTTCTTCTCTCTTGCTATTAAACCATCAAGCTGTCATTAGTGACCTTGGCAAAGGTTCTTGGATCCACAATACTTTTGTGCGGTTTAGTTCTCTTGAGGACGGGATATTGAATAATTGATCGATTAATAAATAATTGGCCGATTGTTGAGAGTCTTAACATAAGTTATTGTTCTACCTCTTCGATGGCAAATGTTTTTTCTTCGAAGGGCCATTGACTAGTTGACCGCAGTCTTTGGGATGACTGCTGTAACTTTGCCGAACAAGGATATGGATTATCCGGTTCAAACTGACCACCTATTATTCACCGATCCCAATTAAGCTAGGATCGGTGAGAGTCTTGGAATCCAACGCACCAATCCTCTAACTAAACATGAGTGAAGTGCCTATGTTTTTGCAGGTGAAGGTCAATGGCCTAGGCAAATGGTAGGCATGCGAAGATGAGATAGGATCGTTTTTGTGTTCAAGAACCAGGAGTCTTCGTCAGAAGCCTGTGGAGACCCCTGACATTTGGCTAGCGGAGCCCGTCTCAGCCACTCCACTTGTCCAGGTTTCAGCAGCAAATAATATGCAAGGACCTGATATAACCAACGCAGCTGTTGGGTCTTTGAAGCCCTTTTTTGGATTTTTATTTTGGGGATCCACTGGAAACAGACGTTGACAACAACAGCTTGGAAATTGTTCGGAATTCCTAACTTTTTCGAAATTACTTTTTAGTAATCAGGGCGCACAACAAGCCTATAACTGTATGTCCATAGTGGCATGGGGCGGAACCCCGCATTCCCTTTTTAACCTAACCTCTCATTTTTCAGTCATTTTGAATTGTTTTCAGGAACCCCGCTGGAGTGGTTCTTACGTCCCTTCTAAACCAAAACCACATGAACTTTGATCCTGTAGTAATGTCCTTATGTTGGACTTTTTTCCATCGCCGCCAACAATACTACAAAGGCATAAGGAATTTAAATCCCTTCTGCATAGTGACTAACATCTGTGAATCTTGCTAGTACGCCCTTTAACTGTCTTTTGGCTCCAAAAAACTATTTTAAAAAACCGCTTAAATATCCATGTTTATGTTGACTCGCCCTTTTGACTATGCTCATTCTTTGGCTGGACAATAGTGGAGACCAACAAGTGGCTGTCAGACAATGAAGCAGTTGCTATCAATGAAGGGCTTTTTACATGGCATACTGTACAATTATCCAACCCCCCTTTGAAGTAAGTATTGTACATATATGAGTGCGTGTGTATGTGTATTGCTATATCTGTAAATATGTAAATGTTTACATAGTAATATCTAGCAAATATGTATATATGTGTATGTATATACCCCTGTGAGTGATTGTGTTTGTAAATTTGTGCCTATATTAGTATTTATGTTGTATGTACGAGTATATGCCACAAACATACAAACTTATTGGCATATCCATAGAATGTGGTTTATTTGAGTGAGTGGGTGTGTGTAGGTATGTATGTGCCTGCGTTTTATAAATATTCCGCTCCATATTAAACAAAAACAACTAAACAACAAAAATAACAATAACAACATTTACATAAATGCCCGCACTTGTCAATATTCAGAGAATGCCAGAGAATGAAGAATGATGAGGGCTTTTGTAATCCCTTCCCCTTCCCAAAACGTCCCCTTCAACTCTCCTCTCTATCAGCAAATATTGGTAAGCAAAGGCTTTTTGTTTTTGCTTTCCTTGCTGTCAACCGTTGCTTGCTATACCAACAACTACACATATACATACATACATATATACCACAATGTATGGCAACAGGCGGTTTCTGTATGTCATCAGGCTAAGGCATTCGAACGCAAACTCACCATAGCATTTGTTGGGTGATATACATAGAACAACAACAACAGCAGCAATAAAAACAACGAATAATTCACTGAGCTCACATTTAACGAATGAAGCTTTCATATTGGGGGGCATAGTCTCTTGAACTTGATGTGGGAGCCTTTGAGAGTACGTACACACATGTATGTGGTTGAGAGCGACAGTTAGTCGGTCATTGGTATGTGCATGTTCGCTCGTGTGTTTATTGCCGAGCTATCGCTAACTGTTGCGTAAATTGTTTGTTTTCATTTTGTCGTAGTCGTCGTTGCGCTTCGTTATCGTCGTTTTACTCATTTCATAGGCCACCCTCTCATGTAAGAACAAGAGCAGCAACAACTTCGGCATAAGCCAACAGCCAGCAAGCAGCCAACAGCCAGCAAGCAGCCAACAGCCAGCAAGCAGCCAACATCAGTAGTGCTGACTTCAAGTGTTAAAAATCAATAATCGGCTCTGGAGCTTTCGTTGATAAATTACAACAAACACTGGTAAGTTGGTTTGAGTGCGTATGGGTGTGTGTGTGTGTGCGTATGATGTATTCGCTTCCTTAAGCCTTGTGAAAGAAAAATCGTATGGCTGGCTATATGAGGAGCTGTGTTGCCATTGCTTGAGTTTGTTTATTTGTTGGTCTACTTGAAAAAGCTGCGATGTGGAAAACAGCTGTTGACTTGCGTCAAAAGCAAGCACTTAAAAGCTTTACTTCAGCACTTGGAATGGGCAGAAAAAAAACTTTATCAGTAAAACAGCAAACACAGACAGGCAGTGAGGGCTATATTTGAAGTGACATTTAAAGTGCAATGTGATGATTGAGTTATCAATAAATATGCTGAGGCAAAAAACGTAGTAAATTTTGAATTTGTGCTTAGAACGTAACAGAATGGTAATGTAAATAATTTGAAGAAGAAACTGTTATCTATGCAGTGGCATGTACTAAAGGGTATACATGTACCTTACCCTAAAGGGTATACATAAAAATGTCTGCCAAATCTGGAAAAATTTAAGCTTCAAGGGGCAGTAGACGACTAATCGGGAGATCGGGAGACCCTTAAAATAGGTTTATTGGACGTTCATTTCAATATGGGGCTCAAATTAAAGGTATTCGGGAGTAGATTTTGAATCTGGGATACAAAATCAGATCGAAGGGAGTCACGTCAATCCTCAAAAACCCCATTAGACCCATTCTGACTACATGATACTTGGCTGAACCGATTTTCTTAAAATCTTCATAGATTGTCTATGTTTGTCTGGAAGGAAAAATAGGCTATATAATTTTTAGATATCGGGTGGAGGCAGACCCTCCCCCTAACCCCAAAACGCCACCCATATCCGAAAATGGTTTGATGGGCACAATAAGGTTGTCAAATGAAAGGTATTCGAGACCAGAAAGCGAATATGGTTTTAAAATTTGGGTCCAAGTACCCAGCGGGCCCCCAACCCCAAAACTCCTCTAAACAGATGTATTCGAAGTTCATTTCAATATGGGACTCAAATGAAAAGTATTAGGCAATAGATTACAAATATGGCATAAAACATTAGGCCCAAGTAATGGGAGGTGCCCAACCACCAAATACCCCCAAATGGGCATATTAGCCGACCATGGCTATATCAGACTCAAATAAAAGGTATTAGGGAGAACATTACGAATATGACATTAAAACTTGCGAACAAGTGTAGGTGGCGCTTTTCCTCCTAAAGATAGGCCAAATGGGTTATTTGACCCATTATAACAATATAGGACTCAAATGAAAGCCATTTAAAGTAGAAAACGAATTTGGTATCAAATTTTGTAGTTTTGGGGTACGCCCTAAAGCACCCCCTAAATTTAACTTCATTTCCGAATTTGATATCCATATTTGAGTCGAAATGTCTGAGGTGCCATCCCCCCTAATGAGAACATTACCCTAAGGAAGAACATTACCGCCAGGAATCGAGAAGGGGCAAATTCTCACACATCAATGAGTGCTTTCCGATTCAAGTTTAACTCAATGATAAGGAACTTTTTTTATAGCCGTGTCCGAACGGCGTGCCGCAGTGCAACACCTCTTTGCATGTCGCAAGCATTAATGTCGCAAGCATTAAGAGGCGATAACCACTGCTTTAAATTTTGTCCGATGTTCTCGCCAGGATTCGAAAGCGTTCAGCTTCATAGGCTAAAATGACACGAATTCGATATCCGCATTCAGGGCGAAGTGTCTCCACCCTAAAAAGATATTAGAGAGTTAAAGAAGGCACAGCGAAGTGGGCCCGGTTCGACTAGTCTATGTATATAAAGGGTCCCAAGAAGTGCCCAGAGACTAGCAAGGATGTAATCAGTCAAGGAAAGACTATCCAGGTATGTAATCATTCGCGCCTTATATATTTAGCATGCCGCCACTACGTACCGCCCAGAAGAATACTCAAAATTTTGAGGAGCCTCAGGTACTTGGCTCCCTCAGTCTTAGCGCAACCTTCGTTGCCACACATTCAACATTTAGGTGCAAAGGCCGAAGATCGAGAATAATATTCACCGTCTCTTTCCGGCAACTCCTTCTTACTTCTTACTGGAGATAAACACCCACGTAGTACTCTATACCTTTCTGATCAGCTTTTGGAGGGCACAGTTGCTGGGATCGTAATGCCACACTCATTTCTCATTTATTTGAGATTCTGTCTTTTTAAAGCGATCTGGATGGTTCAATGGTAGGAACTAGAAAGCATCTTCCTTCTTCTGTTTCTGTGGTATTACAATGGATGAAAACGTCTGAGTCTGATCGCAGACTCCCACTTAAACCTAACCTAACCTATGCCACACCAAGCATCCATAGGTGAGTTTCGGCCGAACAATCGCAGTAAATATTTAGTCCACGGTTTCCTGCCTGAACCCCCAATTCCTTCCTATCGAGTTGAAAAAGGAGTAGAACTCATTCACTTGCCTTTTGGACCTTGACTCAACGTTCATTCTTAGTCTCTGGTCAAAAATCACGCCCAGAGAGAGCCGCAGTTCAAGCTTATGCAGTACAGGTCCCCTGAAAACATTGTCCACCGACGTTGGCAACGACCTTCACCCTCTGCTTTTCGAAATACCACAAAAACTAATTGATAGCCGGAAGCCACAATTGAAGAAATAATACTCTTTCGTGCGGAGTTCTTCAGTCCACAATCCTCCGGCCTCCTACGGCCTTTCTGCATCGTATCAACCAAATTTCCCAAATTAGGAAGATCCTCAAGCCCACCAGAGCTCCATGTATGGCCTCCAACCTCACATTATTAAAATCTCTTCCTATGTCCCAGACGGCCGTCAAAGGGAAGTCGACCCCAATCAAATTTCTCTCGATGAAGTCAACCTCAACTTTAAGGCACTGACAACCGACCGACCTTTAGTGTAAGCATTAATAGCCACATACCAGTGGAGAATAGAGACGCTTTCCAATACATGTCTCAAGTAGTCTCTTTGGGGTCTTCAAAATGATAGATGAGAGACTGATTTGTCTGTAGTTCTTTGATATAGAATGCCTCGGTTTCAATGGCTGCGGGATGATTACCAACAAAATCTTCCGCCCACCCTAAACTTTCATCACCCAGTCTGTACGCAGTCCAGAAAAATCATCTCAAGGATTCGTATGGTAAAAGTACCTGCCCTCTGCTACTTGGTAGGCAGTATGATATCCGGTCTCATTGACTTGGGCTCAAACGAATTAACCGACCAGACGATCTTCCCCTCCGTTATAATATACTCAACCACGGATAGTGATTCGGCATTGTGTTGTATCAGGGAGGCATCAAAACCATCCGGGTACAACGCCCACCAGCTGCTTTCGAGCACCCCGGAAAATGCATAGCAGCTGATAGCTCTAGCGTTTCAAAGTTAGATTGTGCCCAGTTTCCGTCATCTCCTTAGAAGCTCTCAAGGGTTTTCAGATCCTACAGAGCAATCTGCGGAACCTGGAGAATGCATTCACTCCCTTTATCGACTCGCTGCGACCATAGTAGAATGTGATCGAAAAAATTAGTAAAATTTCTGCCGTAGAGATAACTTTTTTAAATGTTGAATAGCTAGAGCTGATGGTCTTAATGAGATGATGTTAAGGCCCTTGCTGGTCTGAACCTCCTCTACGGCAGAACTTCAGTAGAATGTGATCGAAAAAATTAGTAAAATTTCTGCCTTAGAGATAACTTTTTTAAATGTTGAATAGCTAGAGCTGATGGTGTTAATGAGATGATGTTAAGGCCCTTGTTGATCTGAACCTCCTCTACTTCTATTATTAGAAGAGTTTTATGTACAGAAAAAATTAAAATCGTTTTTATTCCGAAATGAATTGATTTGATTGATCCGATTAATTTTTTAATTGAAACTGCTTCAATCACGAAAACGATCACATCAATCACCGTTTATGAAAAAGTAATTGAAAAAAATTTCAATTAAAAAATATTGAATATTCAATTAAAAGAATGATTCTGAAATGTGAGACGTTTGTGTTTTTGAAATCACCTTTCCTTTGTATTGTAGGGGACAAACTAACCTTTAATTCAATGTACGTATTTGAGGCATTTTTAAGATTTGATTAAGAACTTATTGAATCAATTAATTTTTTTAATTGAAAAATACAAAATTTTTAATCACGATTGCGATTGAAAGATTGAATTGAATCAATTAATTTTTTAATTGAAAATGGCAAACATTTCAATCAAGACCGCAATTGAAAAAAAATTATATTCAATTAAAAAGTGATTAAATCAATTAATTTTTTAATTGAAAACGATTTTATTTTCTATTAAATTTGTATACCCTCCACCATAAGATGGGGGGTATACTAATTTCGTCATTCTGATTGTAACTACTCGAAATATTCGTCTGAGACCCCATAAAGTATACATTTTCTTGATCGTCGTGAAATTTTATGTCGATCTAGCCATGTCCGTCCGTCCGTCTGTCTGTCGAAAGCACGCTAACTTCCGAAGGAGTATAGCTAGCCGCTTGAAATTTTGCACGAATACTTCTTATTAGTGTAGGTCGGTTGGTATTGTAAATGGGCCATATCGGTCCATGTTTTGATATAGCTGCCATATAAACCGATCTTGGATCTTGACTTCTTGAGCCTCTAGAGTGCGCAATTCTTATTCGATTGGAATGAAATTTTGCACGACGTGTTTTGTTATTATATTCAACAACTGTGCAAAGTATGGTTCAAATCGGTCCATAACCCGATATAGCTGCCATATAAACCGATCTTGGGTCTTGACTTCATGAGCCTCTAGAGGGCGTAATTCTTATCCAATTTGAATGAATTTTGGCACGTAGTATTTTGTTATGATATCCAACAACTGTGCCAAGTATGGTTCAAATCGGTTCATAACTTGATATAGCTGTCATATAAACAGATCTGGGGACTTGACTTCTTGAGCTTCTAGAGGGCGCAATTCCTATCCGATTTGGCTGAAATTTTGCAAGACGTTTTTTATTGTTACTTTCAACAACTATGTCAAATAAGGTACAAGTCGGTTCATAACCTGATATAGTTGTCATATAAACCGATCTGGGATCTTGATTTCTTGAGCCTCTAGAGGTCGCAATTATTATCCGATTCGCCTGAAATTTTGTACGACGGATTCTCTCATGACCATTAACATACGTTTTTATTATGGTCTGAATCGGTCTATAGCCCGATACAGCTCCCATATAAATCAATCTCTCTATATTACTTCTTGAGGCCACAAAAGGCGCAATTCTTATTAGAATTGGCTGACATTTTACACAGGTCTCCAACCTATAAATTTAATTGTGGTTTAAACCGGACCGGCTCGCTCTAATAGCAGAGAAATTCTTTTCTTATATCATTTTTTTGCCTAAAAAGAGATGCCGGGAAAAGAACTCGACAAATGCGATCCATGGTGGAGGGTATATAAGATTCGGCCCGACCGAACTTAGCACGCTTTTACTTGTTTATTATAAAATTTTTTGCAATTTTTTTTCTTTGTACGATAGTATACCTCACAAATAACGCCATCATTGGGGACGAGAAAACCAT
Source organism: Stomoxys calcitrans (assembly GCF_963082655.1). Taxonomy (NCBI): domain Eukaryota; kingdom Metazoa; phylum Arthropoda; class Insecta; order Diptera; family Muscidae; genus Stomoxys; species Stomoxys calcitrans. The sequence goes on along the minus strand of NC_081554.1, from coordinate 17,608,561 downwards.
CGTTGAAAATGTTGTCCGATGTTCGACAAAATTCGAACCCACAACTCAGACCTACACAGAAAAAAAATTGATAAACATTTTTCAATTAAAAATTTAATTGAAACTAAAATTGTTTTCAATAAAAAAAATTAATTGAAAATTTCCAAAAATTGTCAACAATTTTTTAATTGAATCAATTTTTTTAATTACAAAATTTTTAAATACTTCCTCAAAAACGGTGACTGATAATATCATTTTAATGATTGAAGCAGTTTCAATTAAAAAATTTATTGTATCAATTAATTTAGTGATAAAAACCGATTTTTATTTTTTTCTGTGTACGGTGGAAACTTGTAGAAAAAGCTTTGGATTTATACTCCCCTTGAACTCCCTTGATTCTTTGCATACCTTTATATAGTTCGACCGATCATGCTGCCATTTTACATAACACTTTTGTCCTCCACTGTTGAATGAGCCAAAAGGTGTGCGTGCTAGCTGACATTTGTATCCACCATGATAGAAGGGAAAAAAGCTTTTCCTTACTTTCCATTATTTTTGCCGAAATTTGTGTGTGTACACACACAAAGACAGACGAGCATATGAACCTACACCACATCTACTTACATTGTTGGCTATGGCTGGCTGGCTGGCTGACTGGCTTTTGGGCTCTTTACTCTTGCGATATTTTTGCCCTGGCCCCTGGCCCATCTTCAGACAACCCACCAAAAGATAATACACATTCACACACACACACACACAAACACTCACATAGACAAGGCTATGCGTGAGCGTAGTATACCACCACAATGTTGTTGAGCTTGAATTTTGCCACGACATAGAAAACCGTTCAGTAGGACAGAAGTCCTTCGTCAGATGCCATCATCGTGTGAAAAAAACTAAAAAAAAACAAAGCCTGAGACCCATTAAGGAAAAAAGCAACAACGTAAATTAACAATCAAACTACAAATGTATTATTAACAACCAGTATAACAATAATCGTTAGTAAAACCAATTTAAACTAAAGCAAATTAAAAAAAAAACACGAAAAATGTCACAGCGACAATGTGCAGTAGAAAAGTTTTCCAGGATTCCCAAGCAGAAAGTGAAAGTCAACCAAAGAGCCAAGTGAAAAAATATGCAAAAAAAAGTGCAGAATATTTTGGCCACATAAAATTCCAGACAGTATCATAAAAGCTCTTTTTTTGAGTGGCGAACAAAATGTGAAAGTTTCCATACCACCATACAGTTAAACTAAACCAAAGCGAACTGAACTTCAACAATATGTTTTGGTATTTTCTAAGGGTTTTGGAATTTGAAGTTAAACCCCCCAACCAAAAAAAAAAGCAAAAAATTGGCAGCCATTATTTTTAAGAAGCGCGTCACATAAAAATCGCCGCTGTCTGCCGCCGCTAAAAATCGAACAGATTCCTTCCTACTCCTGTCTACATTGCACTACACACACATTTGTCTAAATTGATTAATAGTTTCATTTATTTTTGGGCCCTTTGCTATTTTTAGACTTGGTAAAATCGTTTACTTGTGAGTGTTTGTGTATGGCATTCCTTTGGCTAGGCCGTATGGTGAAAAGGGCGCAGTTGTATGTGTGTGTGTGTGAGTGTGCGTGTGTGTTTTGTGACGTAGACAATATCTCTCCAGCAATGTCCTTTTTCGGTAAAAAAAAGTATTGCCATTGTTTTTGTAGTACTTTTGTTGTTTGCCCTTAAATACATGGCATGTGGGTTCTCAGACTTCTTCTTGTGATACTTCTGGAAAAATATGGTCCACATTAAAGGTGTATAAAGGCTAGGTTTTGGAACCTACATAAATAAATAAACTCCTGTTTCCTAAAGCAAAGGCTGCCAGAGCAAGAGTCAGCCTGAGGAAGAGAAGCTTAGCATAGGGATTCGCCTTTCTCATAGCCATTAACTTTATTGAAACGCTTGTCGTTGTTCTTACCTCTGGTTTTTTCCCATTTTTTGTTTCTCAGGTTTGTCATCACATCCCCTCCGGAGTTGATCTGTGTAATATAAGAAAGTAAATTTGTCGTTAATACACCTTCGCAATTTTGTAACTCAATTGTCCAGATGTTGGTTGGTTGGTCGGTCGTTTGGTAGTTCAGTTGGTTGCTCGTTTGTTGGTATGTGTCGATAAAAGGTACCTTTATACATAAATGCTCGTATGCCCAAACTCCAGGGATTGAATTTATCCTAAAATAACAACAATGCTACATTGACGACAGAGCACAAGACACACAAGCAACAGAGCACAGTGGGAGTAGTTTTGGTACGGAAATATTTATTTTTAAAATAATCCCAAATACAGGAAGACGGCAACGAAGCTATTTTAGAACTAATCCAATTACGGAAAAAATTGAAAGGGCAAAGTGGCAAATGAGAAATCAATGCGAAAAAACGTTGGGGGCCTGTGTAACAAAATCTCTCGTTAGAGACACAAAATTTGCCGACAAATTCAAATTTCTGAATTATGTTCCCTTAGAATCGGATGTTAAGTACGAATTGTTAGCTACTATCTCCATCTACTTCATTTAATTAAACAAGTAATGCAAATTTTGCCCATGAAAATTCTACTAAGGAACAGGGGAAAACTTCTCACATGTCAATGAGTACAGTCCGATTCAAATTTAAGCTCAATGATAAGGGTCCTCCTTTTTAAAGCTGAGCCCGAACGGCGTGCCGCAGTTGGACATCTCTTTGGAGAGAAGTTTTACTTGGCACAGTACCTCACAAATGTTGCCAGCATGGACTCGCCAGGATTCGAACCCAGGTGTTCAGCGTACAGTCCGATTTAAATTTAAGCTCAATGATAAGGGTACTCCTTTTTATAGCTGAGCCCGAACGGCGTGCCGCAGTTGGACATCTCTTTGGAGAGAAGTTTTACTTGGCATAGTACCTCACAAATGTTGCCAGCATGGTCTCGCCAGGATTCGAACCCAGGCGTTCAGCGTCATAGAAGGACATGCTAACCACTGCGCTACGGTGGACTCCTTAAACAAGTAAAAATATGTTAAGTTCGGCCGTGCAGAACTTTGGATGCCCACAACCGTGTATAAATTTATCCTCTTTTATAATGCAAATGGGGGCTGGTTTGGATCATATTTGATACAAGTCCCGAGAACTCGTAAACAAGTTAACAAATACCGTTAAACCATCCAGATCGCTTTAAAAAGCCCAATTAATTGCGAATGTTCACATCCGCTAAATCAGACATGTTCTCAAAGAAATGAGAACCTAAAGTGAACTCCATATGACTGCTAGTGCGGGACATACACATAGAAGGTGTTCGATAATCTCTTCCTCTTCGATGTCCTCACAGCTTCTGCAAAAGTTATTGTTGGCAACCTTCGGTCTGTCAGCATGTTTTCCGGCTAGACAGTGACCTGTCATGACAGACACAATAATTGAGACGTCTAGATTAGGCCACATAGTTTTGGAATGCTCACAGTCCCCTCTTTGTGACCATCTATCATTCGTTGTCCTTCGGGACTGGTCTTAGCTTACATGCTTAGCTTACATATCGCCAGTGGCATACCCACAGATTCCAGTATCCTTGGAATGTGTAGGGTAGTTCCTAGCTTCGCAAGCTAGTCCGCTTTTCAATTCCCTGATATATCTCTGTGGCCCGGCACCCAGAACAAGTGAATTTTGAACTGTTCTGCCATCTCGTGGAGAGATCTGCGACAGTCAAGGGCGGTTTTTGTGTTTAGAAATACGTTCTCCAGGGATTTAATGGCAGCCTGGCTGTCTGAGAAGATATTTATGCCAACCATCGTAATGGCTTTATATCTTAGCCATTCCACCACTTCCTTAATTGAAAGGATTTCCGCTTGATACACACTGCAGCCGGCCGACCAGTTCAAGATCTTTAGAGTACATCCCAAAGCCCACCTGGTCGTTTAGTTTGGAACCATCCGTAAAGAAGTCTATGCAACTGTTACCAGGGATATCGTAGTTTCAATCGGTTCTATCAGGAATAGTGGTACAGTACTTTTGATCAAAAAGCGGCTCAGGTAGGGTGTAATCCACACTGCCCGGCAAGGGTCGCTGCAATTTGAGTAGCCACAATGTCCACAGGCATAAAATGTAGCATTAAATTCAGTGCATCAGATGGTGTCGTCCTCAGCGCGGCTGTGATGTACAAACATGCCATCCTTTGGATCCGGTTAAATATTAAGCAGTAGGTGGACTTTTGAAGTGTCGTCCACCAAATCACAACACCATATAGCATTATGGGTCTGACAACTGCAGTATATACCCAATGCATGACACGCACCAACTTTTGCCAATGGTTCTCTTGCAGAGCCAGACTTTAGCGATGTGGTTCATAGTTCTTCTGGCAAGTGTTCAGCAATAACTGCTGAGTCGTTCCGAATTCCCCAACCCCACTGTTTCTTTAGACCTTCAGTTTCGACTTGTTGAATCCTTAGGATACAACCCCTTCAGACTTGTTGAGGTCTGTGAGACAGCCGGAGTTTAGTATGAATACTACATGTCTCCGGTCACCATCAGCCTCATCCAATATACCAATCTTCCAGTCTGTGGTTGAAAGATTGGGATTACATTCCCTTAGTCTTCAAAGTATCGATTCAGGATCTGGGGGAAGTCTTGGTATCCAAGCATGCGCTATTGGTCGAGAAGGAATATCTTCCTTCTTGACTTAATCTAGTGCTGCACCTGGCCAGATCTCACCAATCCTTTTTAGCGCACAACGATACATTTAAATTGAGCGTTGATTCCCGAAGGCAATTAGTCTGTATCGGCCCCGATACCAGCCTGAATCGTCACAAACTGAAGGAGACTCCAATTATTCCTAGGTATTCAGCTCTGTTCTTTTCCTTTGTCGACAACTGCCATCATCAAACTGTCCCTTTCGATTTAAGAAAGGGTTCTTGGACCCATCTTACTGTTGTTCGCCCTAATTATTTTAGGTATGGGATGCCTCTAGGTGACCACAGCCTTTTGGCTCACTGCAGTGCGGTTTCCAATCTAGACGTCTTCGGGGTAGCCTGTGCAGCGTATTTCCGAGCCCAATTTGGGGAGTCTCTCTCCCTATTAGTAAGTGTCTTAGGATCATTCGCACCAAGCCTTTCAATAAACCTTAGAGCGATGCGTCTTCTATTATTCCAACCTCTTAAAGAGCGTGTTGGTTTCCGGGGGAAGGCCGATGGCCTAGGCAAATTATAAACATGCGAAGAAAGAATAGGTTCGGAAAGAATAGGTCCAAAATGGAAATATGGCTACACCAGCTCTACTTCAGCATGTCGAGTCCGATCAGCCTTTGTGCAGACTTGAAGGCACGTTTTCTAATATGGAAATGGAATGCGGCATAGTCTGCAAACTTTCCTACTGGGAACAAGTGGCGTGTAGTCTAATACCTTCTTGAACTACTATCTCATCTAAACTTGAACAACAGTCTTACCAGTCCACCTACAGCATTTCTCGTTCATCCACCCAAAAACAAAGTGGAGCGAACCCCAATCCCAGGTGCTCGTGCTCAGCCTAAGTGCAATGTTTGCAGATCAGTTTCAAATATAGACCTCCAAAGGACGTTTAATTATCATTCTGCTGGGTAAAACTCTGTAATTCTGACAGATGCCTATCTTTGGAGCAACATGAGTCCTCATATCAACAACTTTCCCTTATACCACTGTTCAGTATGTCAACCCGGGTCTAACAATAAACGTATATAGAAAAAGGATCATCCTTGGGCTATCACCCACTTTCTGTCGAATATTTTCCTGATTTTCCTAATTTTAGCCCGTATACATACTTATTATTATTATTGTTTTGTAGTTTTTATATGACACCACCTCATATAAAATCCTATCTACGTCCCTGCTTCAAACTATTGGTGAGATTATGGAAAGTTCACTTAGGAGAATATCGATAAAAACGACAACAAATGGATTGAGGACGAGATGAAGGAAAGCCCCAATATCGTATTTCTTGGGTTCATCTTTGCTTAGGTTAGGTTAGGTTAGGTTGAAAGGAGGGTGCAGACATTAATCTGCCACAATAGATATATACCTAAACCAGTAATCGGCTTGTTGTGCGCTCTAAAAACTAAAAAGTAACCTCGAACAAGTTATAGACCGATTCGGACCATAAATGAATGCTGAACATTGTAGAAGTCATTGTGTAATATTTCAGTTCATTCAGATAAGAATTAAGGCTTGTACGGGCTTAAGAGGCAATATCGGGAGATTGGTTTATATGGGAGCTGTATCAAGCTATTGATCGATTCAGACCATATTAGACACGTATGTTGAAGGTCATGAGGGAAGCCGTTGTACAAAATTTCTGCCAAATCGGATGACAATTGCGCGCTCAATTGGCTTAAGAAGTCAAGATCCAAGATCGGTTTATATGACAGCTTTACCAGGTTATGTACCGATTTGAATTATACCTAACACAGGTGTTGAAAGTGATACCAAAACACCTCGTGCAAAATTTTAGTCAAATCGGACGAGAATTGCGCCCTCTAGAGGCTCAAGAAGTCAAGACCTAAGATAGGTTTATATGGCAGCTATATCAAAACATGGACCGATTTGGCCCATTTATAATCCCAACCGACCTACACTTATAAAAAGTATTTGTGCAAAATTTCAACCGTCTAGCTTTACTCCTTCCAAAGTTAGCGTGCTTTCGACAGACAAACGGACGGACGGACATGGATAGATCGACTTAAAACTACCTGACGATCAAGAATATATATACTTTATGGGGTCTCAGGCGCATATTTTGAGGTGTTACAAACAGAATGACGAAATTAGTATACCTCTATCCTATGGTGGAGGGTATTAAAAAATATCTAAGTCAGGAACTCCGTGCTACTTACAAAGTCCCTAATTGTTTCCATACCACGTCTCTAAGTTGGTTCATGTCTGCTATTGTATCCCTACCTAAAGTCTGGTGTCCAACGTCTTATCATTTTCCCCGCATGCCCTACACATGTTATCACTTGGCGCACCGATTTTGAATAAGTGACACATAGTCCTATGTGCCCCATAATGATACCGAAAGCTATTCTGACCTCCTTCTTACTTCCTTTTAATAGCCACGTCTGTTCCTTATACAGACCTCCCCACAGGATTTTTGTCGTCCTACCGATCGTTTTATTGTTCCACAGTGTTAAATGCACGTTCGTCGCCCACACACTTAACTCGGACTGCATCGCCCCAAAAGGCTTCTGGTTAAAGTTTATTGTCGGCAGTCTTCTGGCCTTCACTGCCAAGCGACTGCTTTTTCATTCCCCCGCTCCGAAACGATGTTGATCATGTCATTCTCAGAGAAGGCGAAAATATCCTTTGTACATTCCAAGATTGTTCTAGACTTAACGTCTTGGTTGCTATTGACCTGATGGCCAGTTTACTGGTCGTAAAGATGTTCGCACTCGACGTCTTCGCATTAACACCACATCAACTCACGCATTCCCCGATCACCTGGATCTCCGTCTGCATTCAAAAACAGATCTCAGTTACTTGGTTCCCCCAGGCCCACTCTGTCCTCTAGCTTTGATCCATCTGCGTAGCATGATCGACCAGCAAAGCTGTCAAACTATCGATATTCACAACATTCGATATTTTTAATAACAAATATCGATAATATCGATGCTATCTTTATCAATAGTATCGATATTATCTTTAATTTCTCATTACCTACAATTCAAAAGAAAATGAGCAATAAATCTCAGGAAATCGATTTATATAGAAGGAATATCATCGCATAGACCGAATAAAACAATGTTTGATAAAATCAGTTGGAAGTTTTGAGAAAAATCATTGTACAAAGTCTTAGCCCAATCGAAACTGAAAACTGAGCCCTCTGTAGGCGCAATGTATATTTTAGTGTCGATCGCATATTTTTGTAAAATTTTTGCAAAAAATTGATCTTTGCCGATAGTATTGATAGGAAAAACATCAATCGATATAAAATATCGATAGTATGGATAGTGCCATTGATAAGAGTATTTTGCTAGCTCTATCTTCTAGATGGCAATACCAGAGATCCATCAACTCAAGACTGTGCATTGCTGCCAGGTCCCTCGCACTTCAACTCAAGTATCGTCTCAGGAAACCGATCGGAGACCTCTTCCATTCCTTTCCTATTGTGGCCTCAATTATTTATACTGCGATGATATGAACTGCTCCTATCCTCTATTCATTCTACCATCGCCTTAAGTCTCATAACCGTAGTCGCTGTCTCACACTTAAACTGCATGTTTTTCACCATCGCCGTCCACCAAACTACTAAGGAGTAATTTAGTATTGGTGTAATCATGCTCCTGTAGAACTAGTGGACTATCTTCGGACTAAGGCCCCATTTCGAGCCAACGAGCCGTCAACATGCTGCCCAACATCTGTGAGTCTTCATTGTACGATTCTGAATGTGCCACTTCCAACTCAGTTTCCTCTCCAAGATCACGCCGAAGTATTTCATCTTGTCTGGTATCGAAATCGTTGTATTTAGGAAACGTGGGGCGTCAAATTGTTCCACCTTCGTCTTCCTCGAGAACACGCAGATTTCAGCCTTCTCTTGGCTAACATTGAGACCCCCAAGTACATGCCGCCCAAATATTGATAATGTGTATACTTAGTCTAAGACCCTTCTTCTATTTGATTTCGACTACCGTAATGGTACAAACCTTCCCATGCACAACTGTGTACACGTCCGGCAGTCTTAAGAAAATGTCTATACCAAGTGCATCTCCTGTTGAGTATGAGTGGCTGAATCGGTCTCGATAACTGGTAGTCTAAGACTATCTCTTTCCAGGATTGCGGCTATTGTAATGATACAAAGAAACGTACACTTGTCCGGCAGCTCTTTAGATAATTGCTTCGCATCTTTAAAATCGAGGCCTTATCTTCGATTGAATGGTAATGCGTAACTGAAGATCCTATCTTTAGTCAGTTTTGGTCTGACTCTTTCTTTACTTTTCCTGGGTACCAGGGTATCCCAAACAAAAATGTGGCAATACCTTCTTATGTCGACCAGGCAGTCTTTACCATATGCCAATTTCACCTTGGAGTCATCTGTGACTATCGAGGCCTTATAGTCCTCAAACACAATATCCGCCGTCCAACCTTCCCTGTTGGGAATGCAATTCTAACTTAAATCTGGGGCCCTTCGAAGCATTAAATGAACTTCTTTGTCAACCAAATTTGAATTATGGCCTTCTGCAAGGTTCTCCGTCCTATAAGTTCCCTCAAAGAAACCAAGTTGAGCGAAACCCAGCCACGTACTCGTTGACTATTTTAGCCAACCTTGAAGAATGGGGTTTTATTGCCTTCAAACACAGCATTTACGTCCAATCTTCCTTTTTGGGAATGCTTATCTTGATGATCCTAGCTTCAGTCGGCTTTCAGCCTATGTGAATTTTGGCGGCACTGTTTCGAATACAGACCTCAATAGGTTGCTTTTGCAAAGTTGCTCCAACCTCGCCTGCTCTGTAAAACTCATCATTTTTCAATGCGAGTTCTTCTATCCACGATTCATGTATACACGAAGTATATCATCCTTGGGCTAATTCTTCACTTCTTACCAAACGTCGTTCGAATCGAAGCATAGGGTAGGCAAATTGAAAATCTTGCCCATGAACATTCCATGAGTGCTGTCCGATTCAACCACTGTAGCGCATAGGTTAGCATGTCCGCCTATGACGCTGAACACCCGGGTTTGATTCCTGGCGAAACCATCAGAAAAAAAAATTTCAACGATGGTTTGCCCCTCCTAATGCTGGCAACATTTGTGAGGTACTATGTCATGTAAAAACATTTCTCCAAAGGAGGTGTCGCACTGTGGCTCCGTAAGGACTCAGCTATAAAAAGGAGGCCCCTAATCATTGAGCTTAAACTTGAATCGGACTGCACTCATTGATATGTGTTTTCCCTATTTTTTAGTGGAATGTTTATGGACAAAATTCTTTTTTCTGTCAGTTATCAGCTGTTACTTTTAGCTTGCTTTAGAAAAAAGTGTAAAAAAAGTATATTTGATTAAAGTTCATTCTAAGTTTTATTAAAAATGCATTTACTTTCTTTTAAAAAATCCGCAATTACTTTTTGGGAAACCCAATATACGAGCGAAAAGCAACAGAACCGTAGTTCTAAATTCTTTATCATTGCTCACCTCCCATCATGCCTGAGACCAACAGAAGATCTCGTCTGCAAATGCGATTGATTTCAAGCCTTTGTTGTTGAGATCCGTTGTTTATTAATGAGTCCCCAAAACAAAACGCCAGATTCGGGTTTTTCCTTTTGAAATCAAACTCGCCAGATACCCTCTCCCAAGCTTGCATTCATTTTCCTGCTCTAGAGCATTCCATAAGGAGATATTAGGGTATGCCCTCTTTTAAAAAGAAGACGATTTTCCCTTTGAAGTTTGTAGAAAATCGTAAATTTTTCCATACTTTCTATCACAAATCACCCATTGTTCAAGCAGCCTGTAGAGTAGAGTAGAGCCCAGACACATGTAGAGCAATTGATTGTATTGGTGTAGTGAACTGCGATATGTTAGGTGGTGCCTCAATTTTCCTGATGGTGGGTGGCCTGCGGGCAACGGGTACATTGTAGAGGGGAAGTCAATAGGAAAATACGACGTCATCACTGGGTATAGCTTTCAGAGGTCCGTTCATACATTACATTAACACAAGGGAGGAGAACAAGCGATGAAAATGAGAACGTAGCACCACTACATGGCATTCACCAACAAATGAATGAAAATACGTCTGTCTGTTCGTTCGTCCGTCCTTCCTTAGGTCTGTTACGACCAACTAAGCGACCTGTAAACGAACACCCACTCACAGTTGGGTACACAAAACACAAAATGTTGGATACCTAGCTATTCACCACCAACAAACTTATACACCAACACTCACACATACACTCTTACTCAGAGAGTCATACCGAAAACCATGCGGGGGATATTTAACACTAAAGGTTAACAAATGCCAAGATACAACAACAAAAGTAGGAGGATGCGGGCAATATGGAGTATGTTTATGGTGATGAAAATAATGAAACCGGTGCAAAAATCGTTAAAAAGCCCATTCTGTTAAACATTAACAAGAGTTCGGAGCCGTATGATGATATCTGCGTCACACAGACTAAAAAAGAGAGAGAGAGAGAGAGGATGAGAGGCGAAGAATTAGAATACAATATTGTGGTGGAAAATGTTTGAGGTTCAGTTTGGGCTGTATGGTACAATGCATTACCTTTTTCCAAAAAAGGACCAAAAAGATAAGCCTACACACACTCACATGCGACACCATCGTTGGGGATACCCAAAAATCTGTGTGTGCGTGTGCGTATGCTTTTAAATGAAGTGCGTGACACGAGTGTGAAATTTGAATTGTGAACTGTCATAGCATTCAATGTCTCAATAATCCTTAAACTTATATAAACCTAAATGTAACCTAGGTGTAATTTTGTGTGTGCGTATTTGAAAAGTGTCCCTACATTTTTATGTATGTGTTCTATTTGCAGTTGAAATCAATCAAATCAAAATAAATCGGCATTTTACCTAAGCACCGAACAAAAAAAAAAACCAAAACAAAAACAATTTTGCACCTTATTGAATGGATTATCCTTTCGATTACTGTGCTCGTTAACAACCGATTTGTGGAGAAAATATTTAAGTGACAACAAAGAGAGAAAAAAGGCACAACGATTAATTGAAATAACAGACACAAACAATTTGCATGTCTTCGTCATCGTGGTTTCGCAAAAAATGGAATAGTTTAATGCATGAGAGAAATTATAATTATTTAAACGAGGTAAGTGGTTTTATTTCATTATAATTGAATCCTACCCAAGTCCCTTCCCTACTCGCATAAATATTTAATCAGCGACAATGTTTATTGCCACTGAGATAATTGCTATTGCAAATATCCATATGGTAAGAGGTAATTGTAGGTGTATCATGTCAGATTGTTGGTGAACTTTGGAATACCAGTATCAACCTATCAGAATATTTGGGAATATACTTTACTTTAATTGGCTATGACAGAAAATTTGTTCCACTAGCGGAACGTCTTCTGCACTCAGTCTTAAATCTCTTACACCATGTATCGAGATGTTTCTCACCACTTGATCTTTCCATCGGGTTTTTGGTCTTCCCAGTTTGCGTGTACCACCGTGTTTGCCTTCAAAAGTCTTCTTTGCTGGAGCTTCTTCATCCATCGTCGTCAAACAACTCGTGGTTCATACAACGCCTATATTCTCCATTAACGCAAACTGGTTCATATATTTTACGAAGAATCTTTCTCTCAAATACTCCAAGCACTGCCTCATCTGCTTTCATAATATAAGGAACTAGCTGGACCGGAACCGCTCCGCTGCGCCTTCCTTTACATTATATGGAACAAAATTTTCCTTGGAAAATTTATTTTCAAAAATTAAAGAGCTTTTAGTGAAATACCATGCTACGGAAATAGTATATCGCTTGACAAACAGTTTAACAATATAAGTGCCCTTATCTGAATCCCATCTTTATTGGTCTACGAATTTTAGTTTGGATGTAAGGTGTACTCCATTCTCAAAATACTTTATTTCAGCCCGATATTCTCATGATGTTTGATATAGGGGTATTTTCGGGGGTGGGGTGGTCCCCCAGATACTTGGCCCAGAACAAATATCAATATCGTGCTCTTCTCTCAAATACCATTTCTTTAAATCCCATATTGAAATTGATTTTGAGGGGAGTTTACAGGACGAGGCGTCTCCCAAAAACATGGCCACAAGATTGATTATCAAACTCGTTTTCTAATCTCAAATACTTATACAATCTCAAATCTCCGCTCCGCCTATGCCACGACAAAATGTTCTCTGAATCTGTATTATGCTTATGTTGCACTTCTTCCCTATCGTAGTTCACCAAACTGCTGAGGCGTTAGTAAGTATTGGTTGAATCACGCTCCTGCGGAGTCAGTGGACTATCCTCGAATTCAGGCTCCCTTTTCGGTAGACACCTGAATGTGACACTTCCAACTCAGTTTCCTCTCCAAGATCATTCCAAAGTACTTGACCTAGTCAGATATCGAATTTGGCCCACCTTCGTCTTTCTCGTAAACAGGCAGATTTCAACCTTTCCTGGGTTAACATTGAGACCCCTAGATCTAGCTAAGTCGTATAGAATCTTCAAGACCCTTTTGGCCCTTCTACATAGCTGGTTCGGATCCTTACCTCTTAGAAGTATTGTAACATCGTATGCTACGGGTTCAAGTTCCTCCTAAGTCAGCATCCGCAATAGGTCATTTACCTATAGGAGTGGCGATAAAATGCTCCCTGTGGCGTGCCTTGTGCCACTTTCTCACTTATATTTATGTCATGGGACACACAATTCATCCACTTGTTCCTTAGCATATGGTTTATCCAGTCTCTAAGGACCCGGTCTATCCGGTACTGGTCTAAGGATTGGATAAGTGTCGCACACCGTTAAAAGCTCCCTGGACGTCAAAGCATACCTTAAATTCGAAGGATTCTTCTATTTTATGCACAACTTCGTACAGGGTGGTCTTCCCTCCACCGACCTTCCCTCCACCGACCTTCCCTCCACCGACCTTCCCTCCACCGACCTTCCCTCCACCGACCTTCCCTCCACCGACCTTCCCTCCACCGACCTTCCCTGCACCGACCTTCCCTGCACCGACCTTCCCTCCACCGACCTTCACTCCACCGACCTTCACTCCACCGACCTTCCCTCCAGCGACCTTACCTCCACCGACTTTCCCTTCACTGACCTTCCCTTCACTGACCTTCCCTCCACCGACCTCCCCTCCACTGACCTTCCCTCCACTGACCTTCCCTCCACCGACCTTCCCTCCACCGACCTTTCCTCCACCGACCTTCCCTCCACCGACCTTCCCTCTACCGACCTTCCCTCCACCGACCTTCCCTCCACCGACCTTCCCTCCATCGACCTTCCCTCCACCGATGTTCCCTCCACCGACCTTCCCTCCACCGATGTTCCCTCCACCGACCTTTCCTCCACCGATGTTCCCTCCACCGATGTTCCCTGCACCGACCTTCCCTCCACCGACCTTACCTCCACCGACTTTCCCTCCACTGACCTTCCCTTCTCTGTCCTTCCCTCCACCGACCTTCCCTCCACTGACCTTCCCTCCACTGACCTTCCCTCCACCGACCTTCCCTCCACTGACCTTTCCTCCACTGACCTTCCCTCCACCGATCTTCCCTCTACCGATCTTCCCTCCTCCGATCTTCCTTCCACTGACCTTCCCTCCACCGACCTTCCCTCCACCGATCTTCCCTTCACCGACCTTCCCTCCACCGACCTTCCCTCCACCGACCTTTCCTCCACCGACCTTCCTAGTTCGCTGGATGTCCTATTCTTTATTATGGTATTTATTGTACACAGTTGAAAATTTGAAACAATCTTGGTTCAATATAGCGACAGTGTAATTTTAATTTGTTTATTTATGCACTTATGCTAGGTTCCATTCAAATACTTTATCCAGAGGACACTGTGCATATGGATAATTTTTGCAATACCCCTTAAAATATGCTTTACTATTTACACCTCAATATAGAAATTTATAGCCTGTAAAGAAAACACATTTAATGTTTGCAATCAGTGGTCCTTTTATCTTCACACATGCACACATACATTGTGTGTAAAATCGACTTAAATTTATTTCATTGCAATATTTCCGTAAATTTATTGGCATACACAATGGCCTGCAGTGATGCAAGGTGTTGATGCCATTTTTGTTGCTGACAATAAATTTAGAGATAGTGCAGCGAAAACTAAACCTTTTTCTGCAGTTATGTAATTTGTAATTTGTAATTTATTGACACCCGCACAACAAGAACGCATGTTCTTATGATTATAGTACGGGAAATTAATCCTTTTAAAGTTACAATGTTAGACAAAGTATAAATAAATAAATGTAAAAAGAAGAAAAGAAAAAAAAAAAAAACCAAATATAATAAGCTTGAAACTAACAAAATATAAATAGGATGTTAATTTGAGTAATAAATCAAAAATAAGAAAAATATTGGTATGCAATTATTTACCGCTCACAAATCAAAATTAACACTTGACATATTTATTTTTAACAAGACTTATCTAGAATCCCTAAAGTGATCTAGTAATTTACCTTTAAATGTTACAACGTTACTGATGGTTTGAAGGTCGTGCGGGAGAGAGTTCCAGAGCTGAACGGCGAATATAAATAGATGCCATTGAGAGACTAAGCTACGGTGTATCATTGGAATCAATTTGTTTCCTCGGTTCGACCTTGCAAATCTGATTCTCTCAAATAAATGAGATGGTGCCTGTGTATATATTATCCTATGTAAAAAGGTCAATGACCTCATGAGCAAAACATCACGAAATGATACACCATATAAGGATCTGGAGAAACGGAAAGTGGAGTCTCGTCGACGAAGACCATATACATAGCGTACCACACTGTTGAAGAAAGTATCGATCTTACGACTGCTTCGAGAATCACAGTTTGCAAATAGCTCACAACCGTAGAGTAGGCTAGGTATAATATATGACTTTGCCAAAAGTATTCTTACCCAAAGAGGAGTAAGTTGTTGAGTGGACCAAAGCGAGCGAAGCTTTGAATACCCTTGACCAACAGCAGCATTAATATGGTCTGTCCACGACAAGGTACTGTTGAAAGTCACCCCCAGGTTCTTTGCACGAGCCACGATCTCTAACCTCTCATTAGCAACAACAACAACAGGATCGCAAGTGAAACGTGAAACCCTTTTCTTAATAACCATGCACTTCGACTTGAGAGGATTAAGGCACAAGCCATTAGCATTTGCCCATTCATAAATTCTGGAAAGGTCATGGTTCAGCATCCTGACATGGTCGTCTAAGCATTCCTTCGTGCTACTTATATAGACCTGCACATCATCAGCATACATGTGGGTCTTACAAAATGAGAGCTGGTCTGGCAGGTCGTTGCTATATAAAGAAAATAGAATAGGACCCAAGATTGAACCCTGGGGCACTCCTCGAATAACAGGCAAGGGACTAGAAACTGATGACTTCGAAACCACGGATTGGGTACGATTGGAGAGATATGACATGATTAAACGAACAGACGAAGACGAGAAATGAAACAGGTTTTTTAATTTTGCTGCCAACATAGTGTGATCGACCGTATCGAATGCCTTTGAATGGTCGAGGAGAACAAGCAAATTCAATTCGTCATTCTCCAAGTTACTCCTGATATCCTCCACCACATCTGCTAGAGCACTTATACAACTACGTCCGGGACGGAAACCTGACTGCTTCTCATATAAAAGAGAGTTCTCATTTATATACGAAAATATCTGTCTATACATTATCTTCTCAAAGACTTTGGACAGAAAACACAAAATGGAGATGGGCCGAAACTCCCTACAATTCTTGGGTAAGGGTATAACTTTAGCGTACTTCCATGCCACCGGAAATGAACTTCTGGTCAAAATGCTGTTAAAAATGTGGGTAATGTATGGCAAAATAAATGGTAATAGTACCTTGAGAAATCTTGGTTCAATGCCGTCGAATCCAACTGCATTTGACTTCACCATGGAGAAACCAAGTACCACATCGTTCTGTTCTATACCCGAAAATTCAAAACCTTCACTGTGACGATCCCCAAGAGTCAACTCAAAGTCATAGAAACTAGGATCTATGGGGTTTGTTGGAATATTGGTGAAAGTAGCATTAAGCTGGTCCACATCCACATCAGTGATGTTATCGGGGGATCTGCGACCGATACCAATGTCGTGAATGGTCTTCCAAGTCTTCCTCGAACCGATCGCAGAGGTAAAACGTCTGAGGTAGTAATTGATCTTGGCAGCTCTTATCAACTTATTGACACGGGATCTGTTGGAGCGATATTCCTCTCGTAGGTGCGACGTCCTAAAACGTTTCCATCTACGGTATGCAGTGTTTCGGGACTCAATTGCAACACGAATATCTGCCGAAAACCAAGGTTTAGTCTTCGAACAAATTTGTCTCATTTTGATCGGGAGCACAAAATCTTGGACAGCGCACACATTTCTAGATAAAAAGTTCACCTGATCGTCTATCGATTCCATGCGGTATAGCAGACTCCAATCGATATCAGAAATCAAAGAAGGTAAGGCTTCGTGGTCCAGACAATTGAAATCTCTATATGAGTAAGACTCCTCCCTTCCAAGGATCTCAAAATTGTAAGACAGAAAAATCAAGTCATGGTTGGAGAAGCACGATGCGGACAGTTGGTCATACAATGAAACTTTAGAAATCTCACTGACAAAAAAAAAGCTAAAACAGAAATGTAGGAACTTATAGAATACACCCCCACCCATCATACATAAATACTCGTTACACATGTGTCCCTATAACATAAAGGTGGTTGATAGCACAGCCTGATATCATATACCCATATACCCATGGACAGGGTCATAGTCATTTTTATGAATGGCTGAACTTTGATATTTGCACCCCTAAATGTGGGTGAACATAGGCGAAGTAGCCTTCCATCACAGCTAAGGCTAACGGGCAGCAATACGGCACTGCACTGTACTAATGCATGTGCATAGTAAACATTGTCATTCAACTTGAAAATTTAGTGTGTGACAGACATTCCATACGTTGGCATGCAGGGCATCTCACCTATCTATGTACACCTATTCATATTATGGTCATTCTTTTATATATTTTATACGCGGATACTTTGTGAGCTGCAAGTTGGGATGAGCAGCACGAAGGAACAAAACATGTCGGTTGGAAAGAAGCAGGATTTATAAAAAGAAATTAATTTAAAAAGTAACAATTTGTATGCGTCATGAGGTTGTCTTACAACAGATAGGTGGGGAAATAAATTTTGATTAAAAATTCCTAGAGTTTTAAGGTATGGCAAACACAGGTGGGAAAAAGCGACATATCTCTTAAGAAGAACGACTTTGTGGTCTTGTTGTTAATGAGCTTTGGTTTTTGCATTTTTTTTTCGTTAGGGTATAAAGGAACTGTGAGAACAAGTAAAAAGCAATTCATCATATTTGAGGCATAATTTGAACTTTTTTTTGTATAAATGGGATAATCGCCAAGCATCCATTTAAGCATACAGACGAAATAATTAAATTTACAATCGTAAAATTTTAGTGAATTGTTGGTTTTGATGCACAGGAGAGAATTGGATTGCTTAATTAATTGCACTTGAAAAATGAGAGTGGCATGGAACGATTGTACTCAGAGTCATAAAAAGCCATAAAAAAATTTATTATTCAAGGGTTTGTTATTTGTTATATCCACCACCATAGGATAGGGGGCATATTCTTTTAGTCATTCCGTTGGCTGCATATCGAAATATCTATTTACAACCCTACAAAGTATATATATTTCGGATCGTCGTAAAATTCTGAGACTATTTAACGATGTCCATGTATCTGTCCGTCATTCCGTTCGTCCGTCTGTGTGTCCGTCAATTATTATCATGCTACAGTCTTTAAAAAGTTAGATATTAAGCTGAAATTTGGCATAGACCCGTATTGCTTCCATACGCAGGTCAAGTTATTGAATGGTCGAAATCGGACTGCATCAGGATATAGCTTCTATATAGACCGATCTGCTGGTTTAGGGTCTTAAGCCCATAACAAGCGAATTTATTGTCAGATTTTTCTGAAATTTGGCACAGTGTATTGGACTATGTCCTCCGATATTCGAACCGAATATGGTTTACATCGTGCTATATTTAAAAATAGATCCTATATGGACTGATCTGACTTACCTTAACCGCGTAAAAGGCGAATTCGCTGAAATTTGGACCAGTAAGTTGGATAAAGCCATCGCATTTCGAATCAAGTATGGTCCATATCAGACCACATTTACATATAGCTTTCATATAGATCGATCTGACGACCAAGGGTCTTAAGCACACAAAAAACACATTTGTTATCCGATTTCATTGAAATTGGGAAAAGTAAGTTGCGGTAGGGCATCTGCCATATAGAGTGATCTGCGGATTCAGGGCCTTAAGCCAATAAAAGTCGTATTTATACCACATTTCGCTTTGGATTGGACCAACCGAGTTCGGTTCACATCAGACCATACTTGAATATAGCTGTCATATATACCAATATGACAGACGACTTAGGGTCTAAAAAATGCATTTGTTATCTGATTTCGATGAAATTTGGAACCCTTGGAGTTGGTTTGAGCCACTCGATATCCGAACCAAGTATGATCTACATCAGACCACATCTAGACATAGCTACCATATTGACCGATGTGCTTATATAGGGTCTTAAGCACACGGAAGGCGCATATATTACCCGAGTCGACTGAAATTGGGAACAGTGAGTTGCAGTAGGGCTCCCGATGTCCGAACAGATATTGGATCTGCCGATATAGGGTCTAAGGCACATAAAAGGCGTGTTCATTACCAAATTTGACAGAAATTCGGAACGGTGAGTAGTAGTAGGGTCCGAACAGAGTATGGTCGAGATCTAACCATATTTGGATATAGCTGCCATAAAGACCGATCTTCGGATTCAGTGTCTTAAGCCAATAAAAGACGAATTTATAACCCGATTTCGCTGGAATTTGGAACAGCGATCTGGATTGGGCCAACCGATAACCGAAGCGAGTATGGTCCACATCAGGCTACATTTCGATATAGGTGCCATATAAAATGATCTACCGATATAGGGTCTTAAGCATATAAAAGGAGCATTAGATTTCCGATTTGACGGAAATTCTGTACAGTGAGTTGGATAGAGCCAACCGATATCCGAACCAAGTATGGTCCACTTCAGACCAGATTTCGGAATAACTGCCATATAGACCGATTTGCCGATATAGGAGCATATAAAAGGAGCATTCATTATCCGGTTTGACTGAAAATCGGAACAGTGAGTTGGGCGTGGCCACCTTATATCCGAACGGAGTATGGTCGAAATTGGACCCTATTTGGATATATCTGCCATATTAATCGATCTGTGGATTAAGGGTCGAAAGTCAATAAAAGCCGCATTTATAAACCGATTTCGCTGAAATATGGAACAGCGAGTTAGATTGGGCCACCCGATATCCCAAACGAGTACGGTCCTCATAGGGCAACCGATATTCGAACGGAGCATGGTCTAGAACGGACCATATTTG
Source organism: Stomoxys calcitrans (assembly GCF_963082655.1). Lineage (NCBI taxonomy): Eukaryota > Metazoa > Arthropoda > Insecta > Diptera > Muscidae > Stomoxys > Stomoxys calcitrans. The sequence goes on along the minus strand of NC_081554.1, from coordinate 17,588,456 downwards.
GATATAGCTGGCTTATAGAACGATCTCCCTATAGGGGCTCAGGAAGTAAAATCGGAAGATCGATTAATATGGGAGCTATATCAGGTTTTAAACTGATTAAGGCCATACTTGGCACATTTGTTGAAAGTTATAGAAGAAGTCAGCCAAATTATCGGGCGATACTTAGATTAGATGTTGCAGACCGTAGTAGAGGTCACTTTGCACAATTTCAGCCAAATTGGATAAGAATTGTGCACTACAGGGGCTCAAGAAGTAAAATCGGGAGATCGGTTTATATGGGAGCCATATCAGGTTTTAAACCGATTCAGACCATACTTGGCATATATGTTGAAAATCATAGGAGAAGTCATTGTGCGAAATTTCAACCAAATGGTATAAGAATTGCCGCTCTACCGGGTCTCAAGAAGTATAATCGGGAGGTCGGTTTACATGGGAGCTACTTCAGGTTTTGAATCGATTTAAACCAAACTTGAAATAAAAAATGTCAAAGTACAAAACTTCAGCCAAATCGCATAAGAATTGCGACCTTTAGAGGCTCAAGAAGTGTAATCGAGAAGTCGGTTAACATGGGAGCTACATCAATTTGTGGACCGATTTGAACTTGGAACACTTGGAACATTTACTGAATGTCATAAAAAAGTCAATGTACAATATTTGAAATCGTATAAGAATTGGGCCCTCTTGTGGCTCAAGAGGTAAAATCGGTATAGTCCATTTACAATCCTACCAGATCTACACTTATAGGAAGAATTTCTGCAAAATTTCAAGCGCCTAGCTTAACTCTTTCGAGAGTTAGCGTGTTTTCCAGGCACACGGACGGACTGCCATGGGTAGTTCGACTTCAAGTGTCATGGCGATTAAGAATATATATGCATTATGGGGTTTAAAAAATTTAGTACAAGTCACTTTTGAGGTCCAGGGGCAAACACTATTGATTTTGAACAAAATCGGTTCAGATTTAGATATATATATATATATATATACTTCACATATAACTTTCACCCGATATGGCCTTATAAGGTCGTATTAGCCACAATTTTGGTTCGAACTTTATAAAATTGGGTATGTTCTTTTTTGACCTTCAAGTATGTGTGCAAAATATCGTCATAATCGGTTCATAGCTAGATATAGCTCCCATGTATATGTATCTTTTATTCGATATGGCATTTTAAGGCTGTAGGAGCCACAATTTTGGAGCGATCTTTACAAAGTTGGAGTGAGGCGTTTTATTTGACGTTTCCGTGTTTGCGCAAAATTTCATCAAAATCGGTTTAAATTTAGATATAGCTCCTATATATATTGTTCATCTTATATAGCCTTTAGGGTTATAGAACCAACAATTTTGGACTGATCTTTACAATATTTGGCGTGAGGTGTTTTATTTAATGACACGATATGCATGGAATGTTTCATAAAATTCAGATGAGAAGCGTGCCCTCTAGAAGCTCAAGAACACCCAACATCGGTTTATATGACAGCTGTACAAAAGCATGAACCAATATGGTCCATACCTGACCTACACTAACAGAAAGTATTTGTTTAAAATGTCAATATTTACATATTACTCAAATGTATTTATATATCATTCATCAGATATGGTCTTTTAAGTCTGTAGTAGCCACAATTAAGGTCATAAGAAAATCTTAGATGATTCTTTTCCAAAATTTAAACCTGACTTGGTTTCGATATAGGTTCCATGTATTCAAAGCAGTACGCAGATTTGGTGGTATTCGATCCGCCCGACTTTTGCTTTCTTTAATGATTTTATATCTGATTCGTACTCTACTTCTAAATACCTTTCATTCGATACCCATATTGTTCCAATCAGCAAACATGCCAGTTTGGGTGGGGCGTTCCCCCTGGTTGCTTAAAAATTCGTTTCTTTTTGGATTTCCATTAGACCTACGATATTTCCATAGGTATGCAAAAATTGAAACCTGACTAGGTTACGACAAAGGTTATATGTATTAAAAGTACAATAGTACGTAGACTCTATGGTGTAGGCTATTATTAAGTCGGCTCCGCCCGACTTTTGCCTTTCCTTACTGATTTTATATCTGATTCGTACTCTACTGCAAAATACCTTTCATTTGATACCCACATTGTATCAATCGGTAAACATGCCCGTTTGGGTGGGGCGTTCCCCCTGGTTGCTTGAAAATTCGCGTCTTATTGGATTTCCAAAAAACTGCGAACAAAATGTCCCTTAAATTTCGAGGTCTGCCTTTATTAAAACTTAACTAGGTAACGGAAGGGAAGTTCATATTAACCGATCTTCCCATTTTATTTCTTGAGCAACTATAAGCAGCTATACATAACTAGCTGGAAAAGTTATTTCTGCCTTGTAATAGAAATTGGCCAAAAAAACTGGACAATAGCCTTTTCATATGGAGGTGGCGATCTTCGTTAAGCTCCTATAGGTGAGCAAGCTTGTTCCGGTCCAAAAGACCGATTGCAGCTGGAATGGTGGCCATTGGTCTTATAAAGACGCCAATAACTCGCCTTGTCAAATCGAGTATCATAGGCACTCAGTATTTGTGCAAGAGTCGGTGCCGTCCGGCCTCTCACTGAGACTTACCGCTCAATACCGCTGATTGTCCTCGACTTTAGTTGCAGTATGGAGCACTCGCAACCTGTGGATACGCCTGGTAGCTCGCAGTAAAGCTTTTCGTGACAGCAATGAACACCAAACAGATCGGACCTCAATATTCCAGCCTGGGTGGTGCTCACAGCTATCCCGTGCCAGGAATGCCGTCCATGATGAAAGGGAGAAAAAATAAGATTCGTCCATGCCAAACTTAAGGCACTTTTATTTTTTTCTTAATCTATTCATTAAAGAAACTTCTGAAAATAACTATATACTTCTGTTTAACATTAATATGGGCATAGCAAGTAGTTCCCATTTTCTTGGTCCATATACAAAAAGGTCTTATAAAGAACAAAATTTCGAAATTTGCAATAAAAACCAACATAAAGACTTTATGCATTGGCTTTTTAAGGGCTTTATAAAAGAAGCCTGAAATTTGTAGCACCCCTCTTTGATGTGGGGGTGTAAAAGACATAAAAGGCCCACAAAATATGTCAGTAAGAAAATAACATGTTCTTGTTGTTGTTTTTCTTCGAAATGTACCACCATCACCTGGATTTTAAGGATTGTATACAAAATTAATTAGAACACGAGAAATCCTCATTATATCACATACACAGACACACACACAGAAATACAAATGCAGAAATCAAATGCCGCATACATATGTATGTATGTCTTGAATGTTAATTGACATGCATGCAGGTGTGCAAGAGATGTTTAAGAGCCAATGAAGAGGGCCTTTCTTTGGTGTATTGTATTCACCACTATGAGCAGGTGAATGGCATTGTGTTGTGATTGATTGATTGATGGATTGGGTACAGATAAAATGTGTTCTTCTATTTATGAGACAGCGAAAAAGCACCGCATAATTTTTGAATAATTTAAACATTTTATTTAGTTGAAATATGCTAGGAACTGGGTTTACATAGTCATATACATCACAATACACAATCTACCATTTTATAACTTAATGATGGATATGTAGGTCTAATATGGGTCCGTGTACTGCTATTTTTATACCCTTTACCATTCTGTTTGTAACTCCTCAAATTCTTGATCGTCATGACATTTTAAGTCGATCTAGCCATGTCAGTCCGTCCGTCTGTCAGTCGAAAGCACGCTAACTTTCGAAGCGGTAAAGCTAGCCGCTTGAAATTTTGCAAAAACTTCTTTTTAGTGTAGGTCTGTTGGGTTTGTAAATGGGTTATATCGGTCCATGTTTTGATATAGCTGCCATATAAACCGGTCTTTAATCTTGACTTCTCGAGCCAATAGAGGTCGCAATTCTTATCCGATTTGGTTGAAATTTAGCATGAGAAGCTTGACTTCTTGAGGTTCCAGAGGGCGTAATTATTATCCGATTTGGCTGAAATTTCGTACAACGACTTCTCCCATGACCTTCAACATACATGTCAAATATGCTCTCATATAAACCGATTTCTCTATTTTACTTCTTGAGCCCCTAAGAGGCGCAATTCTTAATCGTTTTTATATAAAAGTCAGTGTTGCGGTTTGTTTGCTTGTATGTTCAGTATAGATTTTCCTGGAATTTTCACACTATATAAAATAGGGTACTTCATAGCTTGATATGCGAAGGGGGTTAGGCGGACCTCCCCCTTGTCCAAATTTTCAAAAAATTTTAATTCTGGAGGTGGTTGCACTGATTAAAGCAAAATTTTATTTGCAATTTTAGAATAGGCCAAAAACACTATTTTTTTTTTAAATTTGTTGGAATCAAGCGACATGGGGGAACGCCCCACCCCAAAACCCACGCAAACGGACATGTTTTCCGATTTAGACAATATGGGTATTAAATGAAAGGTATTTCGAAAGAGAATACAAATCTGAAATGATTATTGAATTCTAATTGTCTTGGAGTCTCCCCTACCCCAAAAAACCCTAAACGGGACATATATGCCGATCAGGGCAATATGGGACTTAAATGAAAGGTCTTTAACAGTACGAAGTACGAATCTGATATAATTATTTGGGACCAAATATTGGAAGTAGCTCAAGCCAAAAAAAAAATGCCAACAAGACATATAGGCCGATCGGGATTATATAGAGCTCATATGAAATGTGTATATAGGTAATCAATAAAGAGATCTACGGGAGTAGAAAATTAAATTGTTATCGATATTTGAGACAAGTGTATGGATCCCAAAAAAACTACCAAACGAACATGTAGACCAATCAGGTTATGATAGGACTCAAATTAATGGTATTTGCAAGTAAGGTTGGAATCTGACACCACATTGAAGAGCGAGGTATAACCAACCATATTTAGGTGATGTGATGGATTCGCCAGAGTGAAGCGAACAAACGGGACAACGTGGGATCGGGTAATTAAAGGTATCTTCAAAATTTTGAGACATGTGCTCAGAAGGGTCATTCCACCCCATGGAGGTGTGGCTCGGTTCGATTCCTGGCGAGAACATCAGAAACAAATTTTCAGCGGTCGTTATCCCCTTCTAATGGTGGCGACATGTTACATGTAAAAATTTCTCCCCAAAAAGGATTTGCACTGCGGCAAGCCGTTAGGACTTCTGCTATAAAAAGGAGGCCCCTTATAACTGGGTTTAAACTTTAATCGGGCAGCACTCATTGATATATGAGAAGTTTGTCCCCTGTTCCTTAATGGAATGTTCATGGGCAAATTTGCATTACTTCACCCTCGCTTGGTTTGTTGCCATAGATTGTAGGGTTGCTTTGTATGCCGCATATGGGTTCCTTGAAGAGGCTTCTGGTATACAAACACTGATTTCGTGTCCACTTTCCCGTATTGCAAATTTTGCCCATGAACATTACGCCAAGGAACAATGGCAAACTTCTCATGAGTGCAGTTCGATTCAAGTTTAAGCTCAATGATAAGGGGCCTCATCTTTATAGCCGAGTCCGAACATGCGACACCTCTTTGGGGAGATGTTTTTACATGGCAAAGTACCTTACAAATGTTGCCACCATTAGGAGGGGAAAACCACCGCTGAAATTTTTTTCTGAAGTTCTCGCCAGGATTCAAACCCAGGCGTTCAGCGTCATAGGCGGACATGCTTACCTTTGCGCTACGTGGCCTCCACATTCCCTTATTAACCTCTTAAGAATTAAAGATCTTTCTAAAGTCTAAGGCCTTTTATATTCAGTCACTGTATTGCTATGTGATGTAAGGGTGCATGCGTTTTCATTATATATGTACATATGTGTGGGTATATTTATGTATGTGTGTGCGTGTGACATTTAAGAATTAATAATAATAATGTCGAGCAATAACAATAATCCTGAGGCAAAGACATCACATACATTTTATGCTGAACATAAAAAAGAGCAGAAAAACAAAAACTCTCTCTCTGACACACACAGACTCACACATGCATACCCATACTAAGGCAACAAAACAACGCCATGAATTACAAGAAGAAAAGAGGAAAAAATCTTAAAAATTTAATAAGACCAGCAGAAGCAGGAATTAACTGTTGATACTGGCTGGGTGCTGACAGAATCCAGGGTTGGGTATTCAGCCAACCAAACTCCCAAGCCCGAAGGCTGAGTGTCCTGTTGCCTGTTGTTCCCAGATGGCTGTTGCTCCTTTGGCTGCTGCATTGTAGTCATAAAAATGATGTATGATGGCATTTTATTACATGAAAATGAGTACGCATTTGGATTATTATTCGCACTCACACACTCTTAAACAACGACAAGTACTCCAACACACGCATAAACTTCCACCCACTCTGCTCTACTCTAAGGGCAGCCTTAAGGATCATCGGGTACTAGCACACTCTTATTTGCCCATATGGCTTACACACAGATATAAATGCATAATGTATGTTGGGACATACACAAATGCCATGCCAAGAATTAGATGTCCGTCCGTCTGCTTGTCTGTCAGTCACGTTTCGATGGGAATATGTCAGACTCTGAAAGTACATACTATCCAAAAAATGGAAAAAAACCCTCAACCAACAACCCGCTTGTAAGCTGAGGGAGCCTTAGGGGTAAGCAGATAACATGGCATTTTTAGTAATGTTGTTGGCTTGAAAAAGCTGAAAAAACGAGGAAAAAAAAATTGCGTGGAAATTATGATGCCACCAATGACGACGATGATATCAAATTGATTGACGTCAATTGAATGGGAAAAAATTCTTTAAGACAGAGTCAAAGCAATGTTTGTGTTTGTGTTTGCTAAGGATTTGTATCACTCCACCTACTGCATACTCAAGTTCGATTTCAGCTCCCCCATTCCCAAATCCCCTCCATCTCTCTTGTAGCGATGGCCTTAATTGATTTAAAACTTTGATAAATCAAAGTGAAACAATTTTGAGAAATCAACAGCAGCATCATCGTCACAATCATCATCCTCATTGTCATTGCGAGGAGAGTAGATGTTTGTAGGGATCAGGCACCAACAACTAAATGGATTATCGGCAGTTATTATCATTCAGTTCATTTCATGCATGCCTTCGTCCTTTGCTCATTCATCCTTTAAGCAAATAATTTTCCACAATTGCTGGTATTGTGCAGCTGTATGTGATAGATTTTTGAAATGAAGTGACAAATCACATTGATTTTCCTATTATGGAGATTTGACCTTTTTGCAGTTTTGTTTAGAGTATGTAATGACTGATTGTATTGGCATATGTAATCAAAGACATGGGAATGCATTTGCCAAAATACATTGAGAGAAAAAATTCGTCGCAAATGTTTAAGTTTTAGAACAGAAAAACGTTACGGAGAAAACAAGTAAAAAAACATTAATTCGTGCCGAATTTTTGATACCCACCACCATGGATATATTTATGATCGATCTGCAACTCACAAAATCCCCTTTTGGTTTCCTTTGCACCCTACGAGGTTCGTTCAAGTTTGGTATAATCATGCACGACGTTCTTGCGTAAACACCATATCACCCGAAGCATTCCATGATCACCCGATTTTCTGTCTGCAGTACAGTATTATGGTCATGCAATTGGAGGCAGATCTGAGACCCTGGGCCCTTTACGTAAACCCCCAGGTCGACTCTGTCATCTGGCTTTGATCCATCTATGAACTATCAGATGACAATACCAAAGTTCAGTCAATCCCAGACTATGCCCCCGGCTTCTCTTCCAATCTCTTCCAATTCATCCAGGTCCCTATCGTCATACATTGGTTACCTCAGCATTTCGAAAATTTGTTTCGGCTGCCAAATCCTCATTTGTAGTCCAATTTCTGAAAATATGTACAGGATAGTTCCCAAAAATCCCTACAAGAAAGTTTGCTTGAGTTTTGGCAGAGACCGGCTTAGGTTTAGGTTCAATGGTGAGTTTACTCGGAGGCCAGTACGGCCCATTTTTACACTCCGGTAAGATAAAGAAGAAATGGATAACAGAAAATAAGGTGAAAAATATGATGAAGAAAAACCCCGCGCCTGCTTTGACCCGAAGGATGATGATGGCGAGGCAAAAATACAAAATGAATAGGAATAGAATAGGGAGCAAGCGTGTTAGACATTTCATCGCATCCCTCTTCGA